>NW_026126485.1:1800000-2017500 GCF_943737965.1 Phodopus roborovskii
TGGGCCACTTATCCTGTAAATTTTCTTATTCAAACAACATTCTCCAGCTGACTCGTTCTCCGCCTTTTATACATACAAGATTGTCAATCTAGCCTGAATCAACTGCTACACACACCCTCAATGAAACTCCTTGCAGTGGAATTCTATTTGGGCATTCACAGCTCAAGCAGGAGGCCTTGTCCTGGAGTAGCATGGTCTGACCCACGTGTCTGGCCAGCAGACTCCAGGTTCCCATAGGTCTCTAGTCATTCTGGTGTCATTTCAAAGCTGCTAGATGAGGTTTTTCCACACACTGATAAATCTTTGCAATGAACTGTTCTTTTAAAAAATGCACAAAATGCAATCAGTAACACGGCTTAACTGCCTCATTCCTTCACTGATAAAATTTGAACTTATCTTTCATCTAATTGGTGAGTTTTCCATCTTTTTTATTTGTTTGTTTGTTTTGTTTTTTTAAATGACAGTTTGTAACATAAAAGACTCTGGATTCTTCTTAGACATTTTATGCAATAGTCTATAAAAAAATTTGCTTTAAAAATAAGAAAATACGTTACACATTTGGAAGTGATTTCAACAGGGACTTAAGAATGGCACTTGTCTCTTATTGCTGAATTCTAGAACATACAAATTACAGACACACAAAAAATGTTATATATAGTTACTGTTATACCACCCCTGCCCTCCAAGCAAAGCAAAGCCCCTCTAACTGTTTAAGGTCTGCAACCAATCCAATTTACCTCAGGTACAATTTAAATGTATGATGCATGCTACAACAAAACCATGGTAGGATGCCAACAGGGTCCTTAAGAAAGTTTTCCTCTAAATCTCTAGAAAGGAGCTTTGAAAGAAAGCAAGGATTACAGTCAGCTAGAAGGGAGGGAGGGGACTTACCTCAAACCAGCCAAGCGGAAATCAGAGCAGTAATTCTACAAGTCGACAGAGTACACTTTCAAAGCTGTAATAGTGTGAAGAAGTGCTGGGCAGCATGGCCTGAAGGCAGCACTAATACACTGATGACTAATGGCTGGGCTAGGGCAGACAATGAATTTGGGGCTTGAAAACGAACAGAAACCATGCAGTACTTTGACAAATGGGCTTTCACGATTTCATTCATTGAATAACCTTTAAACACAAAATTGGCTTGGGTTCTCTTGGGAATGACATGACATGTTGCTGGACAATGATGTAAGTATTTTCTTTTTTAATTATGACTCGTACACAAAATGCTAGCACACCATATAAGAGGATATAGCTTATAGATACCACAGAGGCAGACAAGGAACTCAATACAATATTGCCTTTCAGAAGGGGGCTGAAATGTCCCAGTGCCACCTTATTAACTATGTAATGGCTTTTTCATTCAGCTTCTTTAGAAAGCCATAGATTTTCTGAGACATTTTGTCGGGTTGAAATATACACAACCAGAACAAAAAACACTTTCAGGTGAAACATGCACACACACACACACACACACACACACACACACACACACACACACACACATACCCCACAGTGGCAGCTAAAAAATGTATACAGAACTATTGTGCACTTAGAATTTCAAATGGAAAAAGTGTACTTTTCTGGGGCTAGGCAAAGAGAAAGTGTAAAATGATGGAGGCAACACGCTAAGTTTGCAAACAAATGAGCTCATAAAGACATTGCACACACAGCTTCTTTCCAGCAACTCTCTTCCCTCACCCCAACAGAATTAGCTCTGCAGTTTAAAAATAGTAAAATGTGGCAATTTTTAAAGAGAGAATGAAATATGGAAAGAGTCTCTAAATTAACAAGGACCCCTTACTTCAGACGGCACAGCCTTCAGCAGGCCCTAAAAACTTAAGAAAAGGATCCTAAGACAAGAAGCTTAGTGAGCTCATAAAACAGTTGCTGGAGCCAGGAACACATAGCATATTTAATCTGCAAACTGTGAGAGTCCACAGTGACTTCAGCAAGATCTGAGGCATGCCCTCAAGGTTTGCTGGGATCTGGGATTAGGGGGTTGATAAGAACCTCCACTGCCCATGGACATGTTTTTCTTCTGCAGTTAAACACAAATGCATGGAGACATTTGACTGCTGCTTGGCGTTACTGCTCAAGTTATATAAAAAGCTTTGCAGCTCCTTTTGCTGTCAATATATCAAAGTTTAAAAAAAAATCATCAAAGTGTGAAATTTCATTTAAAGTCTTCACCAGTCTACAGCTCTATTTCACAGGCCCATCAAATAAAAGTAAAGATGAAAAATACACTGGAAAGTACTTGAGAAAGTTTGCAGCAGCACTGGGGCCCAGAGTTGTTTATTGTCTGCCTTTATTTGCTTTGAAAGTAGAACAGATCAATTTCCACGTAGAAAAATGACAACATGAGATGAAGGGCAGCAGATCCTCCCAGGCTTTAATAAGAAGACAACCTGAAATCATTATTAGAGAATCTTTTGTTTAACAAATACATATGTGTATTTGTCCTGTAGCCATTTCAGCATTTTGACTGTCTCTCGACAGAAAATTTGGCAGAAAATTCCTTGAATCTTCCAAAACAAATCAGACCCACCTCATATATGAATGCCAGAAGAACTAAACCCCCTTCAAAGAACTCTTCAGCTGGGGATTTACAACAATTGCAGAAAAAAGAAGTCTGACTTTTAAGATAATCTACTATAGTCTAAAAGCATTAACATTCCATTACTAAGGTTTTCTTGAGCATTTCATGACTCACTGGTTCACTTCTTCGAGACTGGTTTTTCTTAGAGCATTACTGTCTCCATATAAGTGAGTGCATACAGCAATGATCATTAAAGTGTTTCCTTTCATAGGCTTCCAAACTGTCCTCAGAAAGCAACTCGGGGAGGGGAATGCAGCAAGCAGCATGCCTTACACACAGGACTCACTTCTAAATGGCTAAGCCTAGAGGAAGTCTGTAGTTCTTCCAGCGTGCAGGTAATTAAGAAAACTTCACGGGCTTCGAAACAAAGGAAGAGTCCAACTTTTAGGCTTTGGAATCCAATTGTTAAATGAACAATTCTTTCATTAAGTAAGTAATGAAATAACTCAAAAGGGTCATTTTTCATCAGTGCTGAATTTACTCATTTCTGTCTGTGGTCCCTGGCAAATCAGACACACAATAAAAATAGTGTGTACACCAGAGTTCAATCAGGGAGTAAGAACATGTGAAAAGCAAGGGGAATTGGTAGGCATTGGAGCTAAACCTGCCAGTCTATTAGCAGTAAAGCAATCTATATCTTTTAAAGTGTTTCTGCCTGTGTGAAATTTCACTAGACACCTCTCACATTGAACTTATTCATGCCTCTTAAACCAAAAGCTTCCCTAGGCTGACTTTAAGAATTACATACCCTGAAAGGATCTCCCCTTAGGCAGGGAGTTTCTAATTAAATAGCTTTTAGTGTAAAATAAACTCTCTGCTCTGTATAAATATGCAATTTCAGCTCATTTAAATGTTATTTCATGTTTGTTTTAAGGTCTGACTATAATCTAACTGGCCACAGAGCTTGTGGCCCAGATTGTTAAAGCCAATATTTCCTAACATAAACAAATTCTGTAGATTCTCTGCACAGTTTACATTGTTAAAACCAACCAGCACTGCTTTAATATATCCTCTCAACTGAAATACTGCTCTGCCTTAGAAAAATGAAGTGATTCTGAGGTTATTTCACTATTTTAAAACATAGCATTTTCCTGCTTCAAAATAATCTTGACACATGTAATTAAGAAACTGTCAGACTATTATTAATTTTTAATTTAAAACCCAAATGAAATAATTACGGGAATCAATCAATAAGGCACCTATTCAAATTACAGAGCAATTACATAAATACTCAAAATTAATACTTTAGGCCAGTTCTTGAAGAATTCGGTCTATAACTCGTGAAGACACCAAACAGTACAAGCTTGTGACATGTGGAGAATGAAGGAAGGCTTTCCCCTTAAATAGACTAAAATAGGATGATTTTAGATGGCACGGCACAGCACCCTTCCCCCAGCTATGGCCAATGCTCTCAAGCTGCAACTCTTTTTCTAGAAGTTATTTCCACCAGACACATATTTCAAGAATCTAAAAAAAGAAAAAAGTGAGAGAGAAAAGAAAATGGCCTCACCCAAGTTCTGCACAAAATCATTTAGGAAAAAGGGGTCCTAATCACTTGAATTTTCAGCAGTGCACGTACTGGGCTATGGAAAGCTGTAATTGAGAAGGGGAGGAAAAGAAGGGTACGAGGTGTTTTTTGGAACTAATAATACCAGCGGGGCTAATGGCACTGCCCCTGTATTTGCACAGCGGCCGGCCCTCCATACCTCGAACTAAAGGGTTCTTTTACTTGAGGACGACAGTCCATCATTTCAAACTGAAGTGGCAGCTGGAAAATGTGGAACAGCTGGCACTGAGCTGGGAGAAAATGTTTTACATAAATATATGTACATATAAACTGGCAGAGGGCCATAAGCACTGTACCCGAGGCCAGAATCTATCTCACAGTCTACAACCAAGTTGGGGGTGGGGGGCGGTAAACGCGGTAAACGCGGTGCAGCAAACTTCCCTAAAGTGGTCTTTACACACACAGCTAAGAAAGCCTAAGGGATGGCGTGGTACTCAAAAAGGTGCACTCTGGGACACAGGCACGAAGTTCAGGGAAGGATACCAAGTTCACCGAGGGATAATAGGCAAAGGCCTGTCCCGGTGTGAGGGCATGTGGCCATCTGCTGAAAAGTCGCTTCATCAACTTTCAAGTTTAGGATCAATATTAACTCCACATCCTCAGCCCCTGTTGCAACTCCAGAAAGTAGCTCTAGCAGAGTAGAGTGATCCATACCCAACTCTGCTCTGTGCAAACTCGGGCTCTTAAGTGAATGCCGCAAGGACCACGGCTACTTTTCTTTCTTTCTCTTTTCTTTCTGCCTGCCCTACCTCTCTGCAAAGGAAGAGACAGAATTCCAAATCACCCACAGATGGTACAACTTTCACTTTTCCTCTCCCACCGCGGAGGCGCGCCCTCCATCCGCTCACCCCGCACCCCCACCCTCAGAAGTGAAGGCGGGACCCGGGCGAGCCGGGCAGCCGCGGGCCCCGCGCATCCCCAGGCGGTGCGCGCCGGCGGAGCTGCGGATTGCGGCGGCGCGAGGACCAGCCGCAGCTCCAGGCGGCCCCAGCTCTGAGCGCACAGCACTTGGAGAGGAGTAGGCGCGGGCGCCGCCGCTGCAAACTTGGTCCGCACACCCTGGGGCCGGCAGGAGGGCTGCAGTCCGTCTCGGGAGCGCCGAGTCCAGCCCCCAAGAGCGCGGGAAGGCGCGAGCGCACGGAAGCTGCTCCGACGCCGCGCGGCGGCTCGACAGGGCGGGCTGCGGGGCCCGCAAAACAAAGAACTTCGGGCGGGACGTACCTGCGGCTGTGGCTGTCAGGTCCCAAATCCAGACCCGCGCCGGGCAGAGTGGCGGGCGGCTCGGGCTACCGTGGATGGCCCGGCTGGCCGCACTGTGCTGCCGTGGCGGGCATGGTGTAGCGCAGGCGGGCAGCGGAGCGAGCGGACGCGGCGGGGAGCGGCGGGCGGGCGGGCGAGTGTGCGGGCGCCGGCGGCGCGGCCCGGTCCGCTCCCTCCCGCCGCTGCAGCCCGCGCATCAGTTTCAGGGATCCTGTAATCTGATCCCTCTGAGTCACCGGCCCTGAGTGACAGTTCTGATTTGGTTCAACCGCGGGTGGGAGGAGAAAGAGAAAGAAAGGAGCCCCCGACCGTCAAGTCGACTTTCAGCGATCAGGGCCCGTCCAGGCCGAGCGCCGGGGTTGCAAAAGTTGAGCTCCGCTGCGCGCGGCCTTCGCGCTCCCCTCTGCGCGTTCCTGCGCTCCTCCTTCTCCCCGCCCTCCTTCCCCAAGTTTTCACAGATGTGGCCAGACTCTCCTCTTTCCCCGCTCCTTCTTCCTTCGCGCGCCCCCACCCCCGCCCGTCCCTCGAATTTCCGCCACTCCGGGGAGCGCTGGGGACGCGCCGAGCAGCGGGACACCGCCGCCGCCGCAGGGGGCGAAGTTGGGAAAAACTTGGGAATGCTGCTCGCCTTACTTTGCTTTCCCGCTCCTTCCAGGCCGCGCCCGGCGGGGTCCCGCTTCACGTGCGGATCCCAGTGCGCTGCGCTGCGGGCGCCACTGAGGCCGCGCGTCGGGCCGGGCAGGGCTGGCGCGGGCAGCCGGGAGCCACGCGCTCCACCGCCTCCGCCCCTCCCGGGTCCTCACACAGACACATCCAGGCCTGCTCCTCCTCTTCCCCCTCCTTGACCCCGCGCCCGCGCGGCGCGCCAGGCCCCACCCACCCGGCAGGAGGAAGGGGCCCGCGGGTGATGTCACCCGAGCCCTCCGGGCCTGCGCTCCCGCGCAGCGGAGGAACCGGGGATCGCGCGCTGCCCGGCGCTGCGCCCATGCCTTCTCTCTTGGCTTTCCCGGCTCTCGCCTTGGACACCCCATCGTTCCCTGGGGACCTCTCAGATCACCACTGCCCCACCCCCGCACACCTCCTGGTACTTTTCCCTAGGCCAAGCCCGAAACTTCCTCTCGCGGGATGATGCTTTTGAAAGTTCAGGACTTTCCTACCCGTTGCTTTCATCTGCGTTTGGGAAGTGAAAAGTCTCACCACGCAGCCTGCTGTCCCCCAAGTAGGACACTTTGCAAAGGACACAAAGACCCGAGCTGGGAGCCTGGACTTGAACGGGGTGCTTTTCTTTAAGATGCCAAGTGCCTGTCCTTGATTTCCTTTCGGGGCCCATATTACTTCAAAATGCTTTGCTGTCCTTCAACCGGCCAGTCCACTCTCATCTTTCTCTCCTTTCAAGGTACTCATCCCAACCTGCAACTTAAATGGGAGGATGTCAAGGGGGAGGAAGAAAGAAGAAAACCGGAGAGACATTCTAGAATCCCACAGTACAGTCGGCCCACCTACCCAGCCAGAAGTGCCTTGGTGCTCTGGGTGCTCTGTGGCGGCTGTCTTAAAGGCAGAGCGTGGGTGTATGAATAGCTATTATAATTTGAAGAATATTTTGAGATTCGCATGCTTAACTAAAGAAAAAAATTTAACATGATTGACAATGGTATTCGTTATTTGTTTCCGGGGAACTTGTTGCTTATCACAAAAACAAAAGTGGAGAGTGGCTTAAGCTTTCAGGGCAGAAACAGTGGAAATAAAGTAGTACTCTGGACACTGTATGTCTATTTTAAGCTTTCTCTCCACTGAAACTCTCTTTAAAACAAAAATAAAGGCAGGTGGGGGAGACACCCTTCTTCACTCATCTCTGAATGCAGGAATCTCAGAAAATAGAGGTAACCTTGACTCTCCCCTCAATAACTGGGCTCAGAACTAGAGCCTTCTCTAAACCTATTTAGACTCTGAGCCCATCTATGGGTGAGTTTAAGAAACACCAATTCTCATAAGAACCAAGATGCCTGTGGATTTCCAGTGAGATCATACCTGTAAAATTATAAAAGGTTGAAGTGTGTGAAAACCATGTTCTTTTGGAATTGCAAGTTTGTCTTTGGCTTGTGCATTTCTCCAGTGTCAGACACATTGTTTCTGGCACTCCGGGACTGCTGCTGCCTCCACTGTGAGAATGCAAATATTGCATCCTGATAGTTTGCTTTGCTTATCCAGTGGCAAAAAGGACAGCCCATAAATCAAGTATAAACTATATATTTTGACTTTTACTTCTAACAGTCTCCTAGCACATTTTGAGTCATAAGAATCTTGATTTGGGTTTCTAAAAAGACTGGAACCAAGAAACAGAAAACCTGCGAAGCTTCCCATCACACTTCCAGAATCTGAGAGAACAAGGCGGAGGAACTGGGCTGTGAATCCTGTTTGTTTTGCTCACCTTGGGTACTTAGTAGAGGTGGGCGGCTCTGATTTGCTGACAAACACATGAAAATGGGCATGTTCTGCAGAAACGGTGAAGAAAAAAAGTTGCCTTATTGGGAGTTAAATAATGCCATAGACTTTGAAACCATGTTAGCGTCATAACTCTTTTACCCATGGAAGTCTTGGGTACAAATTCCAAAATGAAAGGAGGAATTATTCAAAGGTGGAGAGGGCCTTAGAAATTAACACTTCACCTACCTCCTGTCCTGCAGCGGATCCCAAGTCATCTCCAACACAGTAGAGGAACTTCTGTTCTAATGAGCAGTTATTATGTAAGGATACATAGGGAAGACACTGCTCCTAGGTAGTGTCTGAATTCCATCCTTATACATTGCCTCCTGCCTTTTCTCATCAGTAATCATTTCAAAAGCAAATATCTTAGGAAATTGTCATAGCTCCCCAAGGTTAGTTAGTTTTATGTCAACTTGACACAACCTAGAATCATTTTGAAACGAGGACTTTGAATTGAGAAAATGCTCCATAAGATTTGCCTGTATTGTATTTTCCGGATTAACAACCACTAAGGGTGGTACCACTCTTAGGTATATGGGTCTAAGTTATATAAGAAAGCAGGCTGAGCAAGCCATGGGGAAAAGCCAGTAACCAGCACTAACCCATTGCCTCTGTTTCAGTTTCTGCCTCCAGGGTCCTGCCTTGAGTTGAGTTCCTGCCTTGGCCTCTGCCCATGATGGACTGTGATCTGGAATTATGAACCAAATAAACCCTTTCCTCCCCAAGTTGCTCCCTATTATGTTTTATCATAGCAGCAACAGATTCACTAACTGAAACATCTCACAATATTTAAACCTTTAAGATGGATTTATTTTTCAAAATGAAACAGGACTTGACAACCCTCTTGGTGGTTTGCCAGTGCTGCTCTAGCAAGCTATTATGTAGTGAGTGGCTTAAACAAGGCACGCACTAACTTACATTTCTGAGAGCCAGAATCCTAAGTCACAGTGTCTACAGGAAGAGTGTTTCCATGCAAAGTGTGGGAAAAGCTGTCCTTGCCCTCACTGGCTTCTAGGTGGGGTCACCAATCTGCTATTCCTTGGCTTTCAGTTACTCTGCTTATCTGTGCCTGGGTCATCTTAAGTCATTCTCCTTGTTCCTCTCTCCTCTTACAGGGCTGAGAGCTGTGGCTTATACTACTTCAGTCTGACTTTCTTTTAGCTAATTGCATCTGCAGCCTATTTCATAAAGATAGTATTCTGAAGTGTCTAGGTTTAGCATTTCTTTTTGAGGAGTAGAAGGCAAAATTCAGCTCAGCAAAATTGCCCCCGGGGTGGGGGGTATCTATTTGGAGGCTTAGTCCTCAGTGTATGGTGTTGAGATGGTTGGATTTGATTTGGGCTGGCTAAACCATTGGGGTGTGCCTCTGGAAGAGAATAAGTTAATGCTCTTATAGCCCTAGTTCTCAAAAAATCAAACTTACAAAAGAACAAGTGGGATCCCTTCCAATTCTCTGGTTTCCTATCTCACTATGCGAGAGCCTAATGTGTGTTCCCACCATATAGCTGTCTGTCTCAAGGCCCCCAACAGAGGTCAAACCGTTGAGGACTTTCAACTTTGAATTTTCAGCTTCTAAACCTCTGCTAACAAGCCCTTTGATTTCACAAAGCATTCAGCCTCAGATAATTTTGTAAGATCTATTTTATTCACATGTATATGTCTGTGGGGGGGTAGATACCTCACTCTCTCTCTCTCTCTCTCTCTCTCTGTGTGTGTGTGTGTGTGTGTGTGTGTGTTGGGGTGCCATTGGGAGCCATAAGAGGGCATCAGCTCACCCAGAGCCCCAGTTACAGACACTTGTAAGCTGTAAGCCTGGGGAAACAAACTTGGGTCTTCTGCAAGAGCAGTGCCCACATTTAACACATGAGCAATCTCCAGGCCAGATCATTTGTTTTATCAATGAGAAACATTCTAATAGAGACAAAAAGTGTATTTGAATAAAGAATCTACAACAGAGGGGACAATTTTAAGTCTGAAAACAGCTTCTCCTGCCTTCTTCAAGTTTTCTCTTTCATATTCCCTGTCATAAATATTCTTGCTCTCACCAATGCTGCCTTTTTTGTCATCTTGTACAGTTATTAACAGCTAATCATTGGGAAATTCCAAGGAGATGGTTCGTGGACACTGATTAAACTTCTGATTTAAAATAATGAAATTCTAGCTCAATTTGGCTTAAGCTAATTGAAAATGTTATGTTTCAGTGTGTTGTTAACTAGAAAGTCCAGAAATGTGTCTGTAGGCTTCAAGCAAGACAGGATCCAGGTGCTCTATGTCAGCTGGGTTCTGTTCCCATCTTTAACTTGTTTTTTTTTACTTGTTTTTTTTTTTTTTCAAGTCAGGGTTTCTCTGTGTAGCTGTATAGAGCAGGCTGACCTCAAACTCACAAAGATCAGCCTGCCTCTGCCTCCAAGTGCTGGGATTAAAGGAGTGTGATACCACCGCCAGGCTCTATTCCCATCTTTGAAGCCTACTTTAGTGCATATGAACTTTCTTTAGGCAACCAAGGAAGATGTGTAGAGGCAAGTACATTTTACATGGTCTGTCCTGCAATTTGTATTCCCTGCAATGACCACCTTCTCCAAGAGAAAGTCATTTTCCTCTCGGCTAGACAAGAAAATAACTGCATGCAGTCAGACAAGTGCCACTTGCTTCCAAATCACTCACCCTTCATAATGGTCACCATTTTCTTCTGGTTTGGGGTAGACACCTTCTGTGATACAGCACTGATGGCTTTGCTCCGTTGCCCCATCAAGGAGTTTGCCTACTGGGAATGAGACTCTCAGTTCATTGCCGCCTCCATGACACTCAATACATTATAGTTACTTAACACATCCTGCCTGCATATGTATGGCCAACATTTCTCCCTCCTTGGGTTACATTTGTTTTTCCCTCTTCTTTGTCTTTCCCTATTTCTCCACTTCCTCCTCCCCAACCTTTCTACCAACTCCTGTGACATCAACAAAAGATGAACCAGCTGACAGTAAGAAAGGAAAGGAAAGTGTTCTCTCTCCAGGTCTAGCTACTAGAAAGCCAGTTTCGTGTTATGTCAAACGAACCACTAAGACAAATGTTCAAAGGGTTAAATGCTTAAGATTTGAGGATTCATAGAGTGTGGCTGCTGTTCTTAGCATCTTAGTGGGTTCAGGTAAATTCACATGTAAAAATTCAGCCAGAATTGATCACACTAGACTTGAGCTGTCCATTCTCTCTAACTGCTGCAATCATCCCCAGCCATGATAACCCATTCCTAGACAGTTCAGCAAACTGCCTACAACACTACAGGACTCATTTCTTTCATTTTTCCAACTGCTCACACTCATTTCCTGGTCATTGAGATTCAGTAAGCACCATACCACCCTGCACCCATTGCAGGGAAGATACTGAGGAGCAGTAGGAACTGGTCCTTTCTGAAGCACTCCCAGGATGGGAGCTCCCCTACAGGTACCACACAATGGAAGGGGCCAGCCTCCTCCTGTCACAGGGCAGCTGCCAGACAGGAAAATGCTTTTAAGGGCACTGTGCATGGGCCCTTCTGAGGCCTTCTCACTCAACACCCCTGTAACTAGTTCTTCCATCTTCCTGGAACATTGGGATTATAAATGGAACCCAGATGTCGGCTGTGTCCTTCTTCACCTTGGAGATGTAGCTATAATTGGCTTGGACTCCAGCCAATCCCACAACTTGGGAAGATCTAAAACCCTCTCTTTGAATTTCTGCTAACTTCAGGCTCTTTGGATGCTACATGACACTGAACTGTGCCCCACACTAAAGTCTTTGCTAGGACCACAGGAAACTACTCACTGTGGGTATGAGGGAGCTTGGTAGATTTAAGTTATGATTTAGGCATCTAGGGGATGGATATTTCTAGCCCTCTCTTTCATTACTGAAACAAGTTTTCTCTGGCTCTCAAGCAGAGCAGTTTAGTGAGCAGTGAGTGGCATTCTGTTTCCTCGCTGGGCATTTTTGTGTACTGCGTGTAAGATTTGTTTGATTCTTCTCTTTTAGCCCAGTGCCTGCTCTGCCACCTTGGTGATCATCTTCCATCCACTTGGCAGCCGTGTTCCACCCCTTTTTTTACATTCCCTAAAGCTCAGGCAATTCAGAAGAGGCCTCTGGGACAAGAATCTTTCCAGGTAATGTCATTCGATGTGTGGTGCTAAATTAGACATGTCTCCAGCCACGACCTTGGTTCTTTGGTGGGCCACAATCTTTGTCACTTCTTGCTGTCTTCTGTGGAGCTTCACTCATTCAGAAAGTGGGCCTTGTCATCAGAGAATTCTGTATTCACTGTTTTTGTCCTGAAGAACCCACTTACACAAACTGTTTTATGGACTTTAAAACCAAAACCAGGCTACAAGAGAAAGGTTGTGAAGTCAATACATCACCACCATCACATCCAGTCTCTCCAGCTGGAGTTGCTGCTATTGGTCCTTCCCCAGCCATGCCTCTGCAGGGTTGTTTTTATTCACACTGTCTTCCCATTCAGTGCCTAACCTCATTAATTTTTCCTCTCTTATGCAGAGTAATTTACCCCATCTTACCAAACTGATTATTCTGAGAGACTGGTACACAACAAAGCAGAAGGCCCTGGAGGCTAGGTCTGTCTTTCCTAGAAGAGGCTTTAGGATGACACATTCAAGTAGAATTGTCTTGAGTCTTACCCACTACTCACCTCCTCTCACACATCCAAGGATTTGCCAATGCCATTTTTCCAATGAGGAATAAAATTGTCTGTGTTCTGTTACATAAGAACTGGGAAATACCAGGCCTACACACCTGGGAATATAATTAGCAGCTAGGCAATTTCAGGACAAGGCATGCTAGGCAGGCAGTGACCACGTGCTTAAGAACTATAATGCTCATTTGAATAGGTTCTATCTTACCTGAGTGCTGTGAGATTCTGGGGAGAAGCCCTGAAGTCAGAGTAAGAGGTTAAGAGGAACAATTATGGGAAGCAATGTATTACCCCTTAAAGAGCTGAGAAAGCAGCCAGAATGTGTGGGACTAGTGAGAGACTAACGTGTGTAGTACTCATGAGAGAAACTTAATGAGCACCAAATAGAATGGGGGGGGGGCTCAGAGAACAGTAGCAGGAGAAGAGAAGGCCATGGGGGTGCTGTGGTACATGTTTTATATCTTTACTATTGTCACACATTGTTGTGGAGGAATGCAGCTGAAAAAAAAAAAAAGCATAAGCTACATAGGAAAATGCTATCCTCTATCTACCATCTACCTGTCTATCTAGCTTTGTCCATAGGGCTCTACTCTCTTATTACTTAAATTTGTTCCTTGACAATTTCATTCATATATATATGGCACATTTTGTTTATTCTTACCTCACCCTGTCTAGTCTCCCTCTCTTTTCTATTATCAGAACCCCCTAACAGGTCCCTTTCTTGCTTGTCTTTTGTTTTGTTTTATGAGCTGCTGAGTTTAACCAGGACCATCCTTGTGACTACTGGTTTGGAACTCTCCACTGGAGCCTGGTTGGGCATACACTGTCGGGTATACAGTTGTTTACACAACTGAAAAGAATGACTATGTATCAATAGATGAATGTTCAGCATGGAGGAATAGGGACCCATGAGCCCCTTCCTTATCCAAGATTGACTTTTGACAAGCCCAGTGTGTGTATGCCCAATGCAGAGGACCATGGCTGTTGTAAGATCATGTTTGTAATGGCTGTATCATGCCCTGAAGATAGCCCTTTCCCCTATTTCCTGGCTCTGACATTCTTCCTGCTCTTCCTTCTGCAGTGTTTTCTGAGCATTAGTCAGGGAGCAATGGATGTCTTGTTTAGTTCTGAGCCCTCAACTGTCGCTCTAAGTACCCTGAGCAACTAAGCATCTTTCCATTCATTCCTGTTCACTGCAAAAAGAACCTTTTCTGATTAAGGATAAAAGTGGTATTTGTCTGTGGTATAAGTATAAATATTTAGACTGCAGTTTGGTGCCATGTCAAGTTAGCTGAGTAACGGGAGTGAATTCCCCCACTAGAGGTTATGACCTCCCCAGACAAGCATGTAGTTCCTCCTTTAGAGTGAGTTTCAAATCCAAGGTGAGAACAATTGGCTGCACCCAAAACAGCTGGACTACTATTGTACCCATGTGGATACCTTGACTGGAAGGTTAGCATTACATTTCATGGGATTTGCAGTTGGGTAATATCACTGGTGCCTTGTTATTCCCCCAGTAACCTGCATGGCACATTGCAGCACATTGAAAGCTAGCTACCACAGAAGAAGCTTCCAGCTCAGTTTAGCTTCATTTGTCTTTATTGTGCAACCCAAGTGTGTGGTGTCTTCAGCAGGCAGGTGTTACCACCTTGATCTGATGAGCACCCAAGAAGAATGGTCAGAGCCAGTTACAGTAGCCAGGGATCGTAATGCACACCCTTAATCCTGGCATTCAGGAAGTAGGGAGAAGCAGACAGACTGAATTTGAGGCACCCTGTTCTACATAGCAGATTCCAGGACAGTGGGGGCTACATAGTCAGATCCTTTCTCAAAAAAAAAAAAAAAAAAAAAAAAAACTTTTTTAAAAAAGAGCCTGTATTGTAGGATTTTGGTTTAATTTCCAAAGATTTCTAGTAACTATATTATGCATGCATGCATTAAGTCTTTAATTTTTTTTAAATTTACATTTGTTTCGTTGGTTTGGAAATAGTAGCTTCCTATTTGGCTTTTTCAGACATACTTCATTTTGGTTAGCCCTCCTTCCTCGACCCTTCATCTTTTATATCTGCCCATCCTATCTCCACTTAAACCTTTCTTGCCATCATAGTATCCCCTCTCTCTCCTTTCATACCACCAATGCTTTACTAGCCTTTCTCCATCTTTTTAAAATCACTTAATTAAAATTTCTCTCTTCTGATTGGCTCAAAAACAGAAACATCACTCCAAGGATTTAAGTGAAGCAAACAAAATACTTATCATGTTTCCAACTAATGAACTCCCATACAGTTACAATTCTGAAGCAATTGAGCTTTGCTTATGGATTTTTAAACTTTTTCCTCTCAGTTACATCTTAAAGCTCCTCTTCTCAGGGCACCTCAAGACCCATTTCTCTTTCTGGCTTCTACAGGTACTCCAAACAAAACACACATATCGAAAGATCCACATGTGAGAGAACATGCAGCATTTGTCACATTGTGCCTAGATGATCTCATCAGTTATACATTCGCCACTTCTATACATTTGAATACCTGCAAATTTCATGACTTCGTTTCTTATTACAAATAAAATTACATTGTATACATGCACCACCTTTTCCTTATCCATTCATCAGTTGGTGAGCATTTAGATTGTTTCTATGTCCTGGATATTGTGAATAGGATAGCAATAAACATGACTGAGCATGTCTAGAGTCTAGAGTCCTTGAGTTACATGCCCAGATTATCTAGGTCATATGGTAGTTCTCTTTCAAGCCTCCAGGCTGATTTCCACAGTACTATGCCAGAATTCATTCCCACCAGCATGAAATAAGGCTTCCTTTGCCCCACAACATTGCAAGCATCTGTTCTGTTGTCATTTGCCTTTTTACTAACAGCCATCCTGACTAGGTAGGACAGATTCTTAAAGTAGTTCTAACTCAAATTTCCCTAATGTCTAATGATGCTGAACACTTTTCAAAGTGTTTGTTAACTACCTCTTGTTTGAAAATCTCTATTCAGTTCCAGAAGTTCTTACTTTCTATGCAAATAACAAGTAGTCCTATTTGTTTAATCTGACTCAGAAGTACATAAGATGGGATGGACCTGGATTTAAATCCTTCATCCATCATTAGCAGATTTGCCAATCAATTTGCTCTGTTTGCCCACATATCTCATAAATGGCTTCCAACTCACAGTGACTGTGAGAAGAAAATGATGTCAAGGAAGATGAGACTCCACTGCTGGCATCCATAAAGCCAAAGGAAGCAAGTTGCCTTTTCCTGCTTCGTTCTCTTCCTTTGTTAGTTAGTTTGTTTGTTTGGGTGGGTGGGTGGGTGTGTAGGCAGGTGGTAAGTTGGTTGTGTGTGGAGGGGTTGTTTTAAGATAGGGTCTCTCTCTATACAGCCCTGGGTGTCCTAGAACTCATTCAAACTCACAGAGATCTGTCTCCCTCAGCATTTGTTTAAGCTATAATTTTGTTCCTAGTAGAGCCACATGTCATATTATTGTTCTTTCCATAAATGCTTGTTTATATCCAAAAGCATTGACTACATAGATTTCACAAGATAAGAATCTAGAGATCCTTTGCTGAATCTACCAGTCAAACAAAAATAAAACATTAATTCTGCTATTTTCATAAAACATCAGATATATTTTAGAGCATAAACATATAAGGCTTTGTGTAGTGTTTACCTACAGAAAGCATTTCAAAGGGAGGCATACTAATAAGCACATACTTTTGAAAATTGTAATTAAAATCTGTTGCTAGCAGTTTTCCTGCCATCCTGGTCCCACAGCCACATCAGCCTTAAATAACACACAGAGATGCTGTATTAGATATAAAGCAGTTGGTCTGTTACTAGCATTTCTTATTGACTATCTCTTTCTTAAATATTAACCATTTTCTATTTTTTTTATTTTATTTTATTTATTTTTTATTTTACATGTCGATCCCAGTTCCCTCTCCCTCCCTTCCTTCCTCCTTCTTATCCTGTCTGCCCCCTCTCATGCACCCTGACCACCCTCCCCTCCCATCTCTCCACCCCAATTCCACATGTAGGGCAATGCCATCCAGGTGGGGTCACATACATCTGTCAAGTCATTTGAAGTAGGGACTAGGACTTCTCTCCTGTCTCTAGGTTAAAGCAGTATCCCTCCATGGGTGATATGTCCACAAGGTCGTTTTGTGCACCAGGAATACATCCTGGTTCCACTGTCTGAGGTCCCTTAGACTGCTCAGTCCTTCTGGCTGAGACCCATATTCAGGGTGGCCTAAGTCAGTCCCATGCTGAATTCCCAGCTATCAGTCTGGGGGCCCGTTAGCTCCTCCTTGTTCAGGTCAGCTGTCTCTATGTGTTTCTGCAACCTGGTCTTGTCCTCTCCCCGTGCATCTGTTTAGGTATGGATGTTTGCTTCTGTTTCCAACAGGTACTAGATGAGAGCTCCATGATGGTAGATAAGTTAGTTGTTGATCTCACAATCCGGGAAGGGCATTTATGGTAGCCTTTCCACGGGGTTGCTCAAATTGTTAGTTGGCGGCAATCTTGTAGGTCTCTAGACCTTTCTTTTTTTCTTTTTTTAAATTTATTTTACATAACAAAGTCCATTTAAATGAAAACAAACATTTATAGACAATATTTGGGAATTTGGACGTTGTTCTTTCCAAACTACTTCCTGCTGGTAAGGGGCGCTGTCATGGGGGATTCGAAGAAGATTCAGAAATCCTGGCTGTAGTCTGTAAGGCTGCTTTGTCCAGCTGTTTTGAATGTAGGATCACCTGGTACTCTGTTTCAGGTGGTCTGGCTTGATCAAACCACATTAGTCTGGAAGGAATCCACATCTTTTCATTTTCTGTGGAAACAAATATAGAAATCCTTTTCCCCAGTAACTTGTCCTTGAACTTAAATTTTGGAGTCAAAGCATTTTTTTTTTAAAATTTATTATTTTCCGTGTCGATCCCAATTCCCTCTTCCTCCCTCCCTCACTCCCTCCCTCCCTCCATCCCTCCTTCCCTCCCTTTCACCCTCTCTGCCCTCTCACATGCATTCTAACCACCCTCCCCTCCCATCCCCCCATCCCAATTCCATATGTAGGGGAATGCTATCCAGTTGGGGTCATGTAGGTCTGACAGGTCATGTGAAGTAGGGACTAGGGCTTCTCTCCTGTCTCTAGATTAAGGCAGTTATCCCTCCATGGGGGATGTGTTTGCAAAGTCCTTTTGTGCACCAGGGATACATCCTGGCTCCACTGTCTGAGATCCCTTAGACTGCTCAGTCCTTCTGGCTGAGACCCATATTCAGGGGGGCCTGAGTCAGTCCCATGCTGGCTTCCCAGCTATCAGTCTGGGGGCCCATTAGCTCCTCATTGTTCAGGTAAGCTGTCTGTATGTGTTTCTGTCGTCTGGTCTTGTCCTCTCCATCTGCATCTGGGTTCTACTTCAACTCAGTGTTTATGTATGGGTGTTTGCTCCTGTTTCCAACAGGCATTAGTTGAGGGCTCCATGGATAAGTTAGTTGCTGATCTCACTCTCCGGGAAGGGCATTTATGGTAGCCTTTCCATGGAAGCTCAAATTGTTAGTTGGCAGCAATCTTGTAGTTCTCGAGACCTTTCTTTGTGTTCAATTTTATCTTCAAACCAATATTGGCTCCCTCTTTTATGTTCTCTCTCTCTCTCTCTCTCTCTCTCTCTCTCTCTCTCTCTCTCTGTCTCTCTCTCTCTTTTCTGTCTTCTATTCCTAACCAGGCTCAATCTGATGAAGACGGTCATTTCATATTAATTGCAGGAGAAATCCATCAACACAAAGTCTCAGTTCTGAACGTCTATGCCCCTAATACAAAGGCACTCACATTCATAAAAGAAACACTACTAAAACTCAAAGCTCATATAAAACTTCACACACTTATAGTGGGAGACTTCAATACACCACTCTCAGCACTAGACAGGACCACAAATCAGAAACTCAACAAAGAAACAAAAGAATTAACAGAAGTTATGTCTCAACTGGGGTTAACAGACACCTATAGAACATTCCATCCAAAGACAAAAGAATATACCTTCTTCTCTGTTCCACATGGAACCTTCTCTAAAATCGACCACATATTAGGTGGCATAACAAACCTCAATAGATACAAGAGAATAGGAATAGTCCCCTGTATCTTATCAGACCACCATGTTTTAAAATTGGAATTCAACAACAACACAAATAGCAGAAAACCTGCAAACTCATGGAAACTGAACAATGTGCAATTGCACCACTCCTGGGTCAAAGAAGAAATAAAGAAAGAAATTAAGGACTTTCTAATATTCAGCGAGAATGAGGACACAACATACCCGAACTTATGGGACACCTTGAAAGCAGTGCTACGAGGGAAGTTCATTGCACTAAGTGCCCATATGAAGAAAACAGAGGATAGTCACATAAGAGAATTAACAGTGCAACTGAAAGCCTTAGAACACAAAGAAGCAAATTCACCCCGCAGGAGTAGATGCCAGGAAATAATCAACTTGAGGGCTGAAATCAACAAAATAGAAACCAGGAAAACAATACAAAAAAATCAATGCAACGAAGAGTTGGTTTTTTGAGAAAATCAACAAGATAGACAAACCTTTATCCAAATTAATGAAAAAGCAAAGAGAGAACATGCAAATTAACAAAATCAGAAACAAAAAGGGGAACATAACAACAGACACAGAGGAAATCCAGACAATTTTCAGGTCATACTTTGAAAATCTATATTCCACAAAAATTGAAAATTCAAAGGAAATGGACAAATTTCTGGATAACTATCACTTACCAAAATTAAATCAAGAACAGACAAACAACCTAAATAGACCTATAACCCACAATGAAATAGAAGCAGTCATCGAAAGCCTTCCAACCAAAAAAAGTCCAGGGCCAGATGCATTCAATGCAGAATTCTAGCAGACATTCAAGGAAGAACTAATACCACTAATCCTCAAACTGTTCCACAAGATAGAAACAGAAGGTTCATTGCCAAACTCTTTTTATGAGGCCACAATAACCTTGGTACCCAAGCCTCACAAAGATACAACTAAGAAAGAAAACCACGGACCAATATCCGTGATGAACATCGATGCAAAAATACTCAATAAAATACTGGCAAACCGAATTCAAGAATACATCAGAGAAATCATCCACCATGATCAAGTAGGCTTCATCCCTGGAATGCAGGGATGGTTTAACATACGAAAATCTATCAACATGATCCATCATATAAACAAACAGAAAAAGAAAAACCATATGATTATCTCCCTAGATGTGGAAAAAGCCTTCGACAAAATTCAACACCCTTTCATGATAAAGGTCTTGGAGAGGTCAGGGATAACAGGAACATACCTAAACATAATAAGAGCAATATACAGCAAAGCAACAGCCAACATCAAACTGAATGGAGAGAAACTTAAGCCAATTCCTCTAAAATCAGGAACAAGACAAGGCTGCCCTCTCTCTACATATCTCTTCAATATTGCTCTAGACCTTTCTTTAGGTTCTGTTTTCTCGTCAAACCAATATTGGCTCCCTCTTTTATGTTCTCTCTTTCTCTGTCTCTCTCTCTCTGTCTCTCTCTCTCTCTTCTGTCTTCTATTCCTACCCTGACTCAATCTTCCTAGTCGCACGTGCTTTCCTCTCCTCCCCTTAACTTTCTCCTACTTCTCTCTCCATTCACTGCCCCCTCACCTGTCCCCCCTAATTCCCATGTTCTCTGGGGGGGGGGATAACCCATTTCTATTAACCTAAGTGTTTCCACATGGTCTTATCTTACCAGAGAGAGGGTCTGGACTTCTTCTCTTAAGTCCCTACATCTTGAATCTCCTCTACAACATCTTCCAAAATCATCTTTATCTCCAAGTCCCACCTAAATTGCTTTCCTATTGGTCAACAAGGATTTATTCATTAACCAATAAGAGAAACATATTTACAGAATGACATCTCCCATCATCTTCTCTTTTCTGTCTAAATAAAAAGGGTTTTAACTTTAACATAGTAAAATATATAACAAAACAGTTAACAAATAAGAATTGTTGTTAGCAATATTTAGTCCATTAACATTTGGCAATATATAAAGAAAATATTCCATCATCTATCCTATCTTTGTGAGTCTAAAGTGTTATATGTAACTTATCTTTAATCCTATCTAAGGAAAACTATAATCATAACATCTGTCTGCAACTCCCTCAAAAACCATAAGGATAACATATGACAATGACAACTTGCTGCTTAGTCAGTCACCTGAAGTTCTTCTGTAATGTTCCACCTTCAGCCTATAGGCCATAGTGTGTCTGGCAGACATCTCAGCAAAACAGGAAGCTTTAAACTGTGCAATTGTGTTGTCAGTTTGTCAGTCACCTTTCTCTGTGTCCTGCAGACTCTTCCATGAAGCAGAAACCCTGTAGCAGTGTCCATCTTGTATCAGCAGTCACTGTTTTGTGGGTCCTGTATGTCCAGTTTATACAGCATGAAGTCAAACAGTCCAGACAAGAGCAGTATCTTGCCCAAATGGCCAGTCTTGCCATATTGGAAGTAAACTCCATATCAAGTTTCTTCACTGTCCATCTTCTTTTCTAACACAGGTGGTATTGCCAGGAGCAGTTGTGCCTCACTGTTAAGAAAAACCCCAAATCATTTTAAATGTCATATTCTGTAGGTCTTTGAAAGGTTCAAAGAATGCCTATCCATTTGAAATATATCTCAGTATATCTAGAAAACCTAATTAACTTAACTGTAAGTTTTGACTATTATAGTTAACTATCTATAATCTGTACTAAATTATACATTACATTTTTAGATGAACTATATAAACAC
The DNA here is from genome assembly GCF_943737965.1 of Phodopus roborovskii. Taxonomy (NCBI): domain Eukaryota; kingdom Metazoa; phylum Chordata; class Mammalia; order Rodentia; family Cricetidae; genus Phodopus; species Phodopus roborovskii. The sequence goes on from NW_026126485.1 coordinate 1,821,386, forward strand.
AATACCTAGATAAGAGAAGAAATATACTTATCACAAAAATGACTTTAAATTTGTGTCATTAAATGAAAATTCATTCCAAAATGAAGTATTCATTTCTATACTGTAATCCTCTTTTACCTTTAAAAAGAGTTTGGTTGTAATCGTTAATCATTCATAACGAACCCCATTTAAATGAAAACAAACATTTATAGAAAATATTTGGGAATTTAGGTGTCATTCTTTCCAAACTGCTTCCTGCTAGTAGGGGGTGCTGTCTTGGAGATCATAAGATGATGCAGAAATCAGCAACATTTTGTTATGAGCAGTTTTCCTGCCATCCTGTCTCATAGCTGTGTCAGCCCTAAACAACACACAGAGAGGCTGTATTAGATATAAAGCTGTTAACCTATTACTAGTGTTTTTTATTGGCTAGCTCTGTCTTAAATATTAACCCATTTCTATTAATCTAAGTGTTTCCACATGGTCCTATCTTACAGGAAAGAGGGTCCGGACTTCTCCCAAGTCTGTGCATCTTGAATCTCCTCCACTACATCTCCCAGAATCCTCCTTGTCTCCTAAACCCGCCTATATTGCTTTCCTATTGGCTAACAGGGATTTATTCATTAACCAGTAAGAGAAACATATTTGAAGAATGACATCTTCCATCAAAAATCAAAGCTGAGTCTGAAATACAAATTTATTACAACCTTGGTTGCTTGCTAATTTGAGTTAACAGTGCCTGAGTAACTACAGTCAGGCTTCATCTAGTCATGTAAAATGAAGCTGGGAATCTAGTAAATCAACTCAGTATGGGCCAGGCAATTAGGGCAAAAGCTGGTGATTTAGCCCGGATTATCCAGGATTCTGATGTTACTAGACAGCTTCATGGAAAATTCAGAATGAAGCACTTTTCCTTTTAAAAATATTAAGTAATTACAGCATTGATTAAATGGCACCAGATAAAAAAAGTCATCAAGGGTAAAGTTCCTCAAAAGCTAATACCCATGAAAACCATTCAAGTTTTCCCAAATAAAAGACTAAGGCAATAATTAAAGTCCTATGTGCATCCCAAACCCAGAAAGAAAGTATTCACTTGGATGGAGGCACCTTTAACAATTAAGGACAAGTTTTAAGATTTTAAGAGGTATGGAGGGTACTGCGGACTTCACCATATTTTGTAGCAGGAATGGACACTGAGATTCATGCTACCTGAAGGAAACTCCCTTCCTAGGAGTTTTTGCTGTGCAGAACACAGCTTTCTCAACCCTCTCCATTTCCAGAAGATCCCAGTAATAGAAACCACTAACAGAAATATTTAGTTGTCCTCCTGTTGTCTTTCTGTTAATTGTAAAGCCTGGGTTCTGCCATTTTGGGTCATATATTTTTAAAATAATTTTTATTTTATATGTCTGAGTGTTTTTTCGGTGTGTGTGTGTGTGTGTGTGTGTGTGTGTGTGTGTGTGTGTGTGTGTGTGTGTTTGTGTGCCCTACTTGCATGCCTGGTGCCTACATAGACCAGAAGAGTGCATCAAATTCCCTAGAATTGGAGTTACAGAAAGTTGATAGTTGTGAGCTGCCTTGTGGTGCTGGGAATTGTACCTGGTTCTTCTGGAAAAGCAGCCAGTGCTTTTAACCACTAATCCATCTCTCCAGACTCTTGGCTAAATATTTTGAGTAAGCTACTCAACTGCCCTACTCAACTGCTGAAATTTCCTCATAATTAAAGTTGAGTCTTTGGAGAATTGAATGAGATGACACTTGCTCTGCACTGTGCACACAGCCACTCATTTCAAAGAGTCTGCATTCCAAGATCAGGTCTCAACCAACATTTCTCAAATGAACTGTGTAGTTAAACAAAGTTCTGGGACTCTCTGGAAACTTTGTGAAACTCTTAAAACTTCAGAGAATAGATTTAAATATGCCCTAGTCCTTTATATGCCAGTACTCCCAAGAAAGCCGGTCTGTAATCACAGACTTCAAATGTGGTGATTTCTGACTGTGGTCTCTCATATAGATGGGGTTCTTGGAACTCGAGTTGCAGTCAAGAAGGGTAATTCACTAGAAGCCTAAAAATAACAGCAGGCTCCCAGGATGGTATATATATAGAAAACCATATCAGTCCCCCATCAGGACCCTCTCTTCATCCCATATCCATATTAGTTTGGTCTTTGGCTGCACTTCTTTCTGAGGACTCGTTCTCTCATAAGGTAGAAAACATGAATGAAGATGGCAAAATTGTTATTGCTTATAGCCTCAGTCCCAGGAAAGACACTGTCTCAGTCAGAGCCATCTCACAATTCAGATGAAACCTGGTACACCCAGATGGAGGAGTTTGCACTTGGTAATTGGCTTGTTGAGTAAGAGATGAAGACTATTGGGTAATTGCTGCTTCCTCATTTGGACATCAAGGATCAGATAATATGATGCTATAGATCATCACAGGGAGTCAGCTGACTCAGTGAGGTATGGGGACCTACTGGTGTCTTTGCAGTAGTTTCTTGTAGGCAGGGTTTGAAGGCAGTAGATGTGGAGGAAAGAAAGGCAGGGAGGTCAGAGTATAGATGAAACCCAGTGAGTGAGAATTTAGACTGTAGCAACATGAAAGGAATGGAAACCTTTTAAAAATGTGTATTGCAAATTTATTCATTTAGTGTGTGTGTGTGTGTGTGTATGAGAGAGAGAGAGAGAGAGAGAGAGAGAGAGAGAGAGAGAGAGAGATGATCTGGGAGCCCTTGCATTCTTGGTCAGACATATTGCTTAGAATTTTAGAATGTGTTCTATCCTGGGGTTATGACTATTAAACATAGAAACACAAAGAGGCTGGACTTGAAATTTGAGAATCTAAGACTAATCTGGGATACTGATTTCTTGGACCCATTGGTTAATATGTTATTGTTTTGTTGATTTAGTCCAGAATTGTTTTTAGTCTAAAATTAGTATATTTAGTCTGAAACAATAAAACTTAATTGATTTTATTAAACTGGATATAGAGGGGCAGGACTCATGAGTGTCTGACTCTTCTAAGTTTGTGTGTAAATACAGTTGCTTCCATAATTTTATGGGGGATATTAGCACTGTGTTCTGGGGAGAAAGTAAGAGGAATGGATGTTTTAATTCCTTCCTTCCATCTGTGATGATGCCCATTCTTCAGCTCACAGCTGCATGTAGCTGGGTAGGGAGTGGGAGTTAAGTTGCTCATTGAGCCCAGTGGGTTTGTGTGTCTGTGTCTAAATTTACTGCTGAAGACTATCTGCCCATGACACATACAGTCATCTTCTCATGACCAATGTGTTGATATTGTGTTTATGATGGAACAAATAAAGCTTGTCTGAAGGTCAGAGTGCAAAGCTAGCCACACTAGTCAGCCATAGAGGCCAGGCAGTGGTGGTACATACCTTTAATCCCAGCACTTGGGAGACAGAGGCAGATGGATCTCTGTAAATTCAATGCCACTCTGGGCTACATGAGATTGAATCTGTCTAAAGGAGAAACAGAGCTCATGAAAGGTGACCCCAGCACTTGGGATCCCATGCCTTTAATCCCAGTACTAGGGAGGTGGAGATAGGAGTGATCTGGCTGGGCAGAGAGAAGAATATAAGATGGGAAGAAACAGGAGCAGAGGGAGATTTTTGTGGAGAGCAGTGCAGTTGTAGGAGCAGTGCTATCTGGAGATGCCATCTGAGGAAAGGATGGCCTCTTTGGTCTGAGCATTGATCGAGATAAGAACTCTCTAGTGGCTGGCCTCTTTGCTTCTGTGATCTTCAGCTTTAACCCCAGTATTTGTCTCTGGGTTTTTATTATTAATACCAAGTAGAATTTGTGCTATAGATCAAGAAACTAAAGTCATACCTATCTTTAAAAATCTGTGGTTTCAAGGAGTACATAAAATGGGAAATATTCCATTTCTCTTCAGCCCACCACTAGGCTTCTTCATATTCCACATAAAAAGTTGTAGTATGTGGCCTTGTGCTTCCTTTTGAGGCTGGTTAACATGAAACCCATAGCATTAACAAGGAATTAGGAATCACTGACCCTGCACTGAGCAGGGGCTACAGGACACTCCACGCATTCTACAACTCAGCTCTTTCTCCAGGGATGGCAGGTATATAGTATTATCTGCTCAGGGTCCTAGTTATGGCCATCTCCATATGGGAAGAGTTTCTCTTTGTAGATTAGTTTGTGGTCTTAAGGGAGTGACATGGTGCTGATATAGAATAGAATAAATGTGCACTAGATGGAATTGTAGTCCTGCCTTTGAGCCTTCCTACAGGAATTCATCAGTCTGAGGAGACTGAGTTCTGCTCAAAATAGATTCCACAACAAGACACAATGAGTATGTTTGTATCTGTAGTTGGATTTGTGGTCAGTGGATTAAACACTTCAGAAAAGAAATTCAAAATTGTCCCTGTCAGTTACTGAAAGTGTATTATTATTTAATTTTTTAATGTCTATTTAAAACACATCCCAGCATACATCTTTGTCCTTTCCCAGAAAATTCCAAATTTCAAATCGGCGATAAACCAGAGAACTATGAAGTTTATACTGTTTTTGCTCAATGTATCCCTGGAAATTTTCCCAAGAAGCCAGTTACCATAAAGCTGCTCATATTTCCTAAAAGGATAGTGACATAATTGGGAGTTGAGATACTGACTAAGGAGCTGGAGTAAAATAAATCACAAATATGACCGCTGATCTGCCATAAATGCAAAGCCATAGCTGCTATCAAACTGTATGCTCAGTTAACAGTCTAAAATGATGTTTTAAGTCACAGAAGCCTATAATTTTACTGCTTTGGGAGACCATGGGGATTGTCTTGTCTGGGTCACAGATTGAAGATAAGGAAGTTTAACTGGGAGAAGATGAAGTGACTTGTTTTGTTTAGTTAGAAAATCCAGGAAAGGGCTGTCTCTGTCCTCACTCTCTGCTAAATTTTTGGTTGGCAAAAAGCCCTGCAAATTGTTCAGGTAAATGATGAAGGGAAGAACAGTGTTGTGCATGTGAGACAGAAAATTGATATGTTCGATATGAAATCAATTCAGATATCTTTCTTAGAATTCAAGAGAGTGTTTTCAAGAGCAAAATTATTTCCTTTTCTCTTTTTAAAACAAACTGCTGCAGGGGCCGACAAATCTCTGTGGAGGACCAGATGGAGATGAAGCATCTCCCTTGTCTGATGTTTGTAACCAGAAATGCTTTGAATAGGTATTCCTTTAGATTGCAGGGTATTCGCATGTACCTAATGGGATATTTTGAAGACAAGAGCAATGTGTAAGCATGAAATTGGTTTCTGTTTCATACACACATTCTATATATGTCCTTTAGGCAATATTATGCCCCAGTTTAAATAACTTTGTGCATGAAACACTAATTCATACTCTGGAACTTCCCACTTGTGGCACCATGACAACTCTCAGAAAGTTTTAGATATAGGAACATTTTGGATCTTAACTTTTTGGATTAGGGATGCTCAATTTGTAGGCAACTCTGTAAACTTGTCCAGTGATCATTTCTATCCAGCTACTCATGCCTGTTGTAGAGTCAGAACATCCAGCATGTAAGGAATGGAAGCATTGTGTTCTACTGACCCTCAAGTTATGGAGACTGCAATTTAAATTTCATATATTTACCTTAATTTTCATATGTAACAAATTGTTATCCTTTTCCAACTCCCTAAAAATAAAAAAATAAAAATCCACAACTTATAACTCTAAGGAAATAGGCAGAGGACCAAATTTGGCCTGGGGCTTTGTTACCCATCCTTGGTTGAAAGAAGAGGAGTGTTTCAGATTAGAAATATCTAGCTTCAAAATATATTTATGCCTGAACTTTTATCTACTTTGTCATATTTGTCCATCCGTAAGTGTTCCGACATAGTTTCATCTAGCAGTGTGAAAACGAGGTGAGTCATCCACAGAAGCCCGAGGACTCTGTGGACAGCAGATATATCGCACGTGCTACCTCTCCTCTTGGCACTCTCTTCTTCTCTCCCCCCCCCCCCATACAAGCACATCTGCAAGGGAACACTAGACACTTTTTAAACCTTTTTATTTTTATTTTTTTTTCCTTTTCCAACCTAGGTATATACCCAGACTATGTTTTGATAATTGGGGAAAAAAATCAATATTCTCTGTAATATAGACTACCTGTTTGCTCTCTTCTGTATTCTTTCTTAGAAAACAGAAACAGGGAACTAACTCGGTGGTCTTTTGGATGACTTCCCGGGGTAAGAATGAGAAAGCTGTAACAAACTCAGCTGTCATTGGAGCTGTCATCTGCTGAAAGGTATTGGTTCAGTGCTCTGCTGGAGCCCTCTCAGCTGATCTCCAGACAATCGGAGTAGTTTGGTTTTTGTTTGTTTGTTTTGTTTTGTTTTATGACAAACAGCTCCACACATTATAAAACATTAGGAAACTCTTGCTAACATGTTGCCCACCGTACTGTCACCACCAAAGTATACCCAACCTTCCTCTGACACACCCACAATTCTGAGGGTGACAAATGGGAAACTGGATGGATTTGAATGCAAAGGGGAGAGACTCATATTTCTTGGCAACATGACCAATAGGAAGTTGGGACAAAGTAGAATGAAGGAAAATATTATACTTAGTTCTGGCATCAGACTTTTTTTTGTTTGTTTGTTTGTTTTGTTTTGTTTTTTCAAGACAATGTTTCTCTGTGTAACATCCCTGGCTGTCCTGGAACTCACTCTGTAGACCAGGCTGGCCTAGAACTCACAGAGATCCACCTGCCTTTGCTTCCTGAGTACTGGGATTAAAGATATTCACTACCACTACCCACTTCGTAATCAGATCTTTGATTTATATTAGAAAACATAGTGCCTTCCTTTTGCTGTTCCAAGCGATTGTTGCAGAAGTGGGAAAGAATGGTCTCCTCCATTCAAGTATCATCCATTGACCACCTAAGTACAAGGCCCCATAGTGGGAACTAAGTATTCATGGGCCAATCAGTTTTCCATGAATGTCCTCTGAGGAAATAAGAAAGAACAGACAAGAAAATGAAAATGGCCATGCTCTGTGGTAACTGCTAAGATGAGGTTAACATTGGGCTCTGTGTGGTATTAAGAGGGTTTCTGGTCTAATTCGTGGTAGATAGGAAATGAAAGAACAATGGAACAGTCACCAGGAATCATACTGGATTAGGCAAAAAGCAAGGAAGGGGTGGGACATAGAGAGGGAAAGAGGGGATAAGAAGCAGCAAAAAAAAAAAAAAAAAAAAAAAAAAAAAATGAAATTTTGGAGCACTTACTATGTGCCATGCATCACTTGGGAATGTTTACATACCTTGCTTCAATTACGGGCTGGTTCCTGTCACAATCCCCTTTTATATGACAAAATGGAGAGGTTGGGTGCCTGCTTAGTGTCAGACATCTAAGTAGTAAACTGGAGTTAAAAACCAAGCATTCCATCTCCAAAGTCTCCACTCTTACCTGTCACAAAGAGAAAACAGCAAGAGAGAACACAGTGTCTTTCAAAGTAGTTGCAAGTGGTCTAGGGTGCTGAATGGTTCTGCATCTCTGCAGCACACAAATGCCTACTTACTACCTTTCCATAATGTGTACAAAATAAACATTCTCTAAATAAGTCAATATAAAGGGGATTCCAAGCCCTGTTCTCTTTGGAACCCACATAACAAATGATCCTGAGAGTATGTTGGTGTCCTGGTTAGTACTTCACCAACTTGGTACAAGCCAGAAAAGATCACCATCAGATCACCCGTTGGCAAGCCTGTGGGGAGTTTTCTTGATTGCTAATTGGTAGAGGAGGCTCTAGATCACTGTGGTTGGCGCCAAACCTGGGCAGGTCATCCTGGGTTATATAAGAAAGCAGGCTGACCAAGCCATAGGGAACAAGCCAATTCCTCTGTGGCTTCAGTTCCTGCCCCCTTGTTCCTGTCCTGCTTGAGTTTCTGCCTTGGCTTCCTTCAATGATGGACTGTGACTGGGAATTGTAAGTCAAATAAACTCTTTTCTCCCCATGTTTTAGATCATGATCTTTATTACAGTAATAGGAAGCAAACTAGGGATGGGTCAGGTTTACTGTAACTGGATAGACTTACCAGAAAAAAAGTTATATTTTTAATGTCCAACAATGGCAAGAAAATAAAGTAAAAGCTATTAAAGATAATGATATAAAACCTTGACACAACCTTTTTGCAACATTTTTGCTGAAAAAACCTCAGCCTGATTCCATGATCATATCTTTATGTAACAGCATTTAGAGCTTCAAATGGATGCAGAGAGCTTCTGATTTAGAGATTTTTATACTATTTATGTATAAATTTCAGTTTATGTATGTGTATGTGTGAACCTAAGTGTTTATATATGTACCATGTGGGTACAGGAGCAAAAGGATGGTCTGATCTGATGAGGTGTTATGTCGCCTGGAACTGGAATTACAGATGGCAGTGAGCCACCATGTGGGGACTGGAAACCAAACCCAGGTCCTCTGCAACAGCATTAAGTGAGCAATCTCTCTAGCCCCTTAAAAGAGTTTAATACTCACTTCTTTAATTTTTTAAAATGATTTATTTATTTAATTTTATATTATGTGCATTTGTGTTTTTCTTGCACATATGTCTGTGTGAGGATGTCAGATCCCCTGAAACTGGAGTTACCGATAGTCGTAAGTCATTGAATGGATAGCAGGAATGGAACTTGGGTCTTCTAGAAGAGCTACCTGTATTCTTAACCACTGAGCCATATTTCCAGCTCCCCAACTAAAAAATTTTAAATAAATCAAGATGAAGATGTATCTCATGGTAGCTGAATCCATGAACAGTACCCAGGCAGTACCCAGTACCTTTCAGCTAGCTGACTTATACCTTGAAGGGCATGTCTGTGGCTGCCTGACAGATGTACCCAATTATATGAAAAGAGATTCCTTTTTAGGCATTCTTTACTTCTCTGTCCACGGAACTGGAGCCTAGGGCTGCTGTCTGTGTCACACATGCACTTTGGATAAAAACTTCTCTAGGAGCTCCAGAGGTTTCTTGTCCATCGTGCTGCCATGACAGACACCCAAGTTTAGGGTGTATGACTCATTGACAGTGAAGCATCAGGCATAGTCAGGACTCCACATCCTTGTTTAGAGGGACAGCATCAGGGCTGATCACCCACCCTTTCAGGTGCCCTGGACTAGACTGCTTCTAGCCTGGGGTCACCAGCCTAGCTGCTCCAGGACTGAACGAATCAATTACTGGTGGTGCATCTGTAGTTCATTCATGGTTCACAAATTGGGAAGTTTCTAATTAAGTAGTGCCAATGCCTGGAGGCTCTGGAGCCAGAGTGCCTAGATTTGAAGCCAGTTTATCCCGTACTGAACCTTGTGTCTTTTGAGAATGTGAATTTGATGACTTCTAAGCTCATGTGTAAGACACAGCACAAATGAAGTGCTTAAAACCCACCCTTGTTATTCAGCAAATGTGAACCAAATCCATGATTGAGCATAGCCTATTTAATAACTGAATGCAGCTATGGATTCAATATTGAGGTTTTTAAGTGCTAAGGGATTTCCACTTTTATTTTCAATCACATGTTCACCTATTTACAAACATTTCATGTAATACACACTATATGTCAGCTCTGTTCACAGGGCTTATACTCTAGTAGGGAAGAACAATGCCAAATAAATAAATGGGAGCTTAAAAACTGTGATCGTTGCTGTGAAGGCCAACAAAGGACACCACAAGAACTCAATTAGTAGCATTGAATTGCTTAACTCTTCTTGAAAGGTAACATGGGATTGTACTTGGAGCAAGGGGTGTTTCAGTTGAGACATACAAATCAAATAGAAGTCATTAAGGATCAGTTAGAAGTTAGATATCAATTCTAGGCTAAGAAAACCCAGGTTCAAGGCCCTCAAGTGTGATGGAACTTGGTATTTTCGACAAATACACCAGTTGACTGCACACTCTGCAAATACAAAAGGACAGCCCTGATTTCATCTAGATCTGGTCAGGTCTCACAAGCCTCTGGTGGGCCAACTTAAGAAATTTCATTTTCTTAACCTTCGGTTTTGAGTATATAAATATCATTCAACTATGGTGCATGAAGATGATGATGGCTTAAACCAGATGATATACTTTAAAGATGGTGTGTTTTTGACAGGACCTGAGAGTGTGGAGACAAGGTCATAGAGATGAAGGGAGGATTATTGAGTTTTCAGTTGTCTATTTTGAAGATGTGGGTTGATAGTACTGTCATTTTGCTAGGATTTGAGAGGAGAAATTATTTGATCTTGAAAATGCATCACTTATGTGAAGATACCTATATGTGCAATTATCTCCATCATTGTCCCCTCTCCCTTTCTCCCCTCAAGCCTCCCTTGTGTCTCCCTCCTAAATTAATGTTCTTCTACTTAATTATTATTGTTACATGGTACATATATATGCACACATGTATACACAATGTATAGAGTCTACCAACTTTGCTTGTATGTACATGCATGTAGGATTGACAGTTTGGGAATTGACAATCTATGCAGGAATGTTCCCTGAAGAAGACTGATTCTTCCTGTCTCATGGGCACTGACCACCTGTAGCTCTTCATCTATGGATGGGACCACTTAGAATTTCCCCTGTCCACATTGGCATGTCAACTAGTTTTATTTTGTGTGTTAATGTTTTGCCTGCATGTGTGTCTGAGCATAGGTCAGTTCCAGTTTGATCACTCCAAGTACAAAGACATATCTGAATAGACAAAATTGCCCTGTGCTAAAACCAACATGCTCAGTTGAGCATGAATCATAGGCATAGACTAAGAGCAGAAGAAAGAGCCACCAGTGGACAAGTAGCTCAAAAGGCAGAAGAAAATCCTTTTTGCAAGTCAGCCAATGTAAGAAAAGAGTTTCTCCAGAATGTCTGTTGGGCCTTCTGGGAGATGCTGCTTCACAGTCAGTGGACAGTCATTTAAATGTGCATGCATTTGGCAACTATGAAACAATGAAATGGCTAAAAGTGTTCATATGGATGTATTTTCTTTGCTGTTTCTTTCCTCTTATTACCAAAACCATTTAAATTGTAGCCTAAATCTGCTTCTTCCATTCACTAGCCACCCACTTCCTTTTTTACTCCCAGTGCCCACAAAGTGTGGTTCATTTGTGGTTTGGATATGAAATTTCCCTAGAAGATTCATGTGTTTAAGTCTTGATCCAAAATCCTGTGTTTAGGGATGGAGCTTTGGGGAAGTGATTGGATAGTGAGGCTTTGACTCATTAAATAGATTCATTCTTGAATTGATTGATTGATGTCATTTTGAGATGGGGAAGCTGTGGAAGTAGGGACTGCTGGGAGAAAGCAGACCACTGGGAGAACATGCTTGAGGGTGTAGTATATCTTGTGCCCAGCCTCCTCCAAACACTCTGCTCTTGGCTGTCATGAAGTGAGCAGCTCAACTATTCTCTCCTCCATGATGTTTCAGACTCATCTCAAGCCCACCATGACAGAGCCAGCTAGTCATGGAATGAGATCTCTGGAACCATAAGTCATAATAAATCTTTCTTCCCTAAGCTGTTCATGACACATACTTTGTCAAAGTGAAAAATAAGCAAACAAACAAGCTAAGTACAGAGGTTCTTGTTTGTAAAACGAAGTCTTCATGAGAAGTCCCATGATCTCTGACTTCATTTGACCTTGGGAAAAGAAAAAATTCTTTCTGTTATTATAAGATGTTTTCAAGTGAAGAGATGGAAGTCCTAAATGTATAGTGTAGAAGAGCTCACAGTGGGAGTAAGAAATAATTTTAATTAGGTTTGGTGACTATCTGTAGAACATTGAATGTTTCATTATGTAATCTCTATCAGTGGAGCTCTATCTTTTCCCACCCCTGCTCAATGCTAATGGCTTTCACATGGTGCCAGAGTACATGATTTAGTCTATCCTTTATTTTTCTACCCAGAAAGCATAGGCTAAGTGTGGTGGCTTCTGATTGTAAATTGAGCACTTAGAAAACTCAGACAGGAGGGTTGTCATGTGTGAAATCAGCCTATGATATAGAATGAGACTCTGTCTCAAGAAACCAAAAGCAAAAATAAAAACAAAAGGGGGTCTGGAGAGATGACTCATAAGGGAAAAACTGAGTATAGCGTGTTAGAATATTGACATGAGAGTGATAGTTACAAGGCTAATTTTCAATCTATTGATATGAAGTAAAAGAAAATATTCACATGTGAGAATTTTGATACTAGTAACAAATTTATCCCACAGCCATAGTAGATAAAAATGAGGCGGGTCAAAGCTGAGAATCTTATTTATTTATTTATTTATTTACTTACTTACTTATTCCCTTAGTTACATATATGTTATTCATATAGGGGGAAGGAAAATGTGTGCAGAGGTCAGAGGACAATATGTGGATGTAGAAAGGGCTCACAAAGCCTCACCACTAGCTGAAAAACTATAGGCAGTCCATGACCACTAAGGGAAACAGCCAGTTTCTTCAAAGATGAGTCCCCTAATAATTTGTCCATGCCCAACTGTTCAGCCTACACCCACCCATGTACTTTCAAGCAACACTAAGTGAATATGTATATGTACACACAAACACACACACACACATATATGCATTTATATACATACTAATTATAGAAGAGGATGGGCATGACTTTAAGAGGGGTTCTGGAGTGACATATGGAAGGAGTTGGAGTTCGTAAAAGTGAGTATGATGATAATATGTTGTATTCATATGCGAATTCCAAAAAATACTGTGGTGATACATTGTTTTTGATTTAACAAAGCTTTCCTGGGCATCAAAATGCAAATCTAGCCACATTAGTCAGCCATAGAGGATAGGCAGTGGTGGTACACACCTTTAATTCCAGGACTTGGGAGACATAGGCTATTGGATCTCTGTGAGTCCAAGACCACCCTGGGATACATGTGAGTAAATTAGTCTAAAAGAGTAACAGAGCTCATGCCTTTAATCCCAGTACTAGAGCAGTATATAAGGAAGAAGCAAAGGGTCTCACATTCTGGCATTCAGTATTGTCTTGGCCAATTAGTCTCTAGCCACGTTGAAGTCAGGATTGCCCCAGCCTTGGTAGAGGTAAGAACTCACTGTGACTTGGCTGCTTTGCTTCTCTGATCTTCAGCCTGAACCCCAATATCTGCCTCTGGGTTTTTATTATTTATGCTACAAAATACCATTTTTTAAAAGAAATAAAATTAAGATAAAGGCAGTTTGGTATTTTATAATTGATTGTATAGAGACCCACTTACATCTTGGACCATAGATAGTATACTTTGAACAGTAGCATGTTGATTTGAGCATAACCCGTTGATTTCTAGAGCTCAAGTATGTAAATAAAAACATATTTTATTTGAAGGGTTTGCTTTAAGCTCTGAGGCAGAGCTAAAAGAAAGATGGTTATGCTTAGTTGTTGAGTATACATCTAAATAGCCAGTTATATGAAGAAATATGTATTTATGTATTTCCTATAAGTAGAAGGCAATTTGATACAATCATTTAAACATGCCAATAAAATACAGTTCCTCTTATCTGTGCTGAGATGTTGACTGTATGATTGTATGCAGGCAAGCATATTGTTGGAAATGCATGTCTTGTCTGGACAATTTCACAGCAGTCCTCTGCTTCCTTCTGCCACCATGTTCCCTGAGCCTTGGGTGTAGGTCCCATTTAACTTCTTCCAGCAACAACAAGAAAGCATAGAGTCCAGGCTGTTATCTGCCCTTATCTAGATCAGCTATGGCTAAACTCCAAGCATGTCTGGATGAAGTACTCCAACCATGAGGTTGTAAAATCAAGTGAGTTGTCTATTTCCAATATGCTTAGGTGATACAGTCTTCCAAAAACGAGACAAGGAAAAGGAGAAGTAAGAGGCTCCAAATAAGCCTAATCTCAAGCCTGGAACAAGTGGCTCAGTCTTAAAGCCCAGAATCATCCTTTTGACTCCATGCCCTGGTTCCTATGCACTCTGGAGCAACGCCTGTTCACCTTGCTCCAGAGTGGGCTCCTGGTTGCTTAATCCATGCTTTTCAATCCAGATGAAGTCCTATCTCTACCAGCTCTTGTATTCTGTACAGAATTGAAACCATGAAGCCAAGGTTTAGTATTTATGCCTTCTGCACAGTGAGTTGAGCCACTCCTGGACCTTTTGGGAAAGGTTGTATATCAGTGCACTGGGATATGAGAGCAGTAACTTGAGGCACTCTGAGCAGTGAGCAGCTAGAGGCCGGCTCAGGTCTGTTCTGTTCTTCAGGAACCCTGAGCCAGCATGTTGAGGGCAATGGTTTTAGGGTCATTTTCCCACTATCCACAGCAATCATTTTAGGGAAAGATTTTCTTTTTCTATTCCCTGGGCTTCATTCTAAATCTCCCTTTATTGCCCTTCTTTCACATACAAATTCTACCCCTTGATCACTTCCTCTTTCACAGCTTAATGCAAGTGGTTAACTGGGCAGCCATGCAGCACCTGGGCAGCCATGCAGCACCTGGGCAGCAGCCTTAACACTTTGCTGTAGATAGTTTTTCCACCGGATATTCTAATTCATTGCTCCTAAGCTTTATTTTTCAAAAAGCCCTCAGGCATGGTCATAACCCAGCAAAATTCTTTGTTAGTTTATGAGCTAAAGGGAAAAATCAGGAAAGGGGGGAGGAATCTTTGTGTAATACTCATTTTAAAAGGCAAAGGATCATTTTTCTCAACCAATTTGGGTTTGAGGGCTTCTGAACTTAATTAAAATCAGAAGAAGATAAATTATATTTGTTCTCTTGTTTTCATTCTGGGAAACTCATTTTATAAACTAAATATTTGTGTGCCCCAAATTCATGTGTTGAAACTCTATCCACAATGTGCTGATATTTGGAAGTGGGTATGTTTAGATGAGGTTGTGAGACTGGAGACCCTCTCAGGGGATTAACATCTTCTCTCAGCCAAGCGACAACATAGTGAGATGCTGGGAAGTTGGCCTTTAATAGGAGAAATGAACTTTGAACTTGCTAGCACTTTAGTCTTGGACTTCAGCCCCTAAAATGGTGAGAAATATATGTCTGTTCTTTAAGACACACAGTCCAAAGAACACAACCCAGATCAAATAAAACTTCCTAACAAAGGGGAATGGGTCAGGATGGTCCCTTTCTGTGCGCTACAAGAGACTCAAGCCCTCAGCCATGCTGTGTTGCCAGGTGCCTGTTTCTGCACAGCCTCATAGAAAGTTCCTGGGGACTCTACAGGGCAACTAGTGTGCTAGGTCAGTGTTCCAGGAATTATGTTCCTTAGATTTTTGGGGTTGTTATGGGTTTTGTTCTCTCTCTCTCTCTCTCTCTCTCTCTCTCTCTCTCTCTCTCTCTGTGTGTGTGTGTGTGTGTGTGTGTGTGTGTGTGTGTGTGTGTATGTGTGTGTGTTTCCTTTACTGTTGTGCTAAAACCACGAAACTTTTCTTTCCTTATACTTCAGGGGAGATTGGAAAAGAACGGGAGTTAAACTGTGTTCTATCTGCCTTCTAGGCAAAGTAGTCTGAAGCTAATGTGGTTACTGAAAATGAACACTTGATTGCTTTTAGAGTCTGTATTAATAAGATCTAGGGAATATGAAGAGCTACATCTTCCTTACAGGTAAGAAGCAAAGTTTGAGCTATCTCAGTCAAGTGCTTATTGTAGGAGGAGAATGAGGATTTTGCTCAGCATTTCTCTCTTGCTCCCTCTACTTCTATAGCCTCATTTTTATTGTCCTGCTAACTATGTGGAAGTAGTTACTCCATTAGATATATCTATGAATGGCTTTTAAGTGTTTCCAGTTACCTGAATTATTTTTTTCTATTTCATAAACTTACTTCTACCTTTATTATTTGTTTCTTTTCATTTACTTTGGATTTACTCTGTTTTTTTTCTAGACTCTTCAGTTGAAAACATAGCTTATGGTTCTTCGTTTTTGCCTGACACAAATTCATATAAGGACAGAAATTTCCTTCTTTTTTTTTTTTTTTTTTTTTTTGCATATAGAGTATTTTTTATTTAATTTTATATAACAAAGTCCAATTAAATGAAAACAAACATTTATACACAATATTTGGGAATTTGGGCGTCGTTCTTTCCAAACTACTTCCTGCTGGTAAGGGGCGCTGTCTTGGGGGATTCGAAGAAGATTCAGATATCCTAGCTGTAGTCTGTAGGGCTGTTTTGTCCAGCTGTTTGGAATGTAGGATCAGCATGTACTCTGTTTCAGGCGGTCTGGTGTGATCAAACCACATTAGTCTGGAAGGAATCCACATCTTTTCATTTTCTGTGGAAACAAAAATAGAAATACTTTTCCCCAGTAACTTGTTCTTCAACTTAAATTTTGGAGTCAAAGCGTTTTTTTTTTTTTTTTTTTTTTTATTATTATTATTTTACATGTCGATCCCAGTTCCCTCTCCCTCCCTCCCCTCCCTCCCCCCAAGCCCTCCCTCCCTCCTTCCCTCCCTTTTGCCCTCTCTACCCTCTCCCATGCACTCTAAACACCCTCCCCTCCCAACCCCCCACCACAATACAATATGTAGGGGAATGCCATCCAGTTGGGGTCATGTAGATCTGACAGGTCCTGTGAAGTAGGGACTAGGGCTTCTCTCCTATCTCTAGAATAAGGCAGTTATCCCTCCATGGGGGATATGTTTGCAAAGTCCTTTTGTGCACCAGGGATACATCCTGGCTCCACTGTCTGAGGTCTCTTAGACTGCTCAGACCTTCTGGCTGAGACCCATATTCAGGGGGGTCCGAGTCAGACCGCTGTTGGCTTCCCAGCTATCAGTCTAGTGGCCCTTAGCTCCTCCTTGTTCAGGTAAGCTGTCTCTATGTACTTCTACCGCATGGTCTTGTCCTCTCCATCTGCTTCTGGGTTCTAGTTTGACTCAGTGTTTATGTATGGGTGTTTGCTCCTGTTTTCAACAGGCATTAGTTGAGGACTCCATGGAGAAGTTAGTTGTTGATCTCACTCTCCGGGAAGGGCATTTATGATAGCCTTTCCACGGAAGCTGAGATTGTTAGTTGGGAGCAGTCTTGTAGTTCCCTCGACCTTTCTTTGTGTTCAACTTTATCTTCAAACCAATATTGGCTCCCTCTTTTATGTTCTCTCTCTCTGTCTCTGTCTCTCTCTCTCTTTCCTATTTTCCATTCCTAACCAGGCTCAATCCTCCTAGTCACACATGCCTTCCCCCCCCCCCCCCCCTTTTCCCCCCCCTCCCCCCCCGCCGGCTGGGGGCCCCCCCCCAGGGGGGGGGGGGGGGGGGGGGGGGGGTCCCTTCCCAGTTCTGTGAGGGACTTTATATGAATCTCTTAGAATACAACTTGTATCCTATTTCCTCTGGTGATGTGAATTATAGGCTGGTGATCATTTGATCTAGGTCTAAAATCCATATATGAGTGAGTACATACTGTGTTCCTCTTTTTGTGACTGGGTTACCTCATTCAGGATGGTTTCTTCAAGTGCCATCCACTTGCCTGCGAATTTCAAGATACCATTATTTTTTTCTGCAGAGTAGTATTCCATTGTGTAGATGTGCCACATCTTCATTAACCATTCTTCAATTGAAGGGCATCTAGGTTGCTTCCAGGTTCTTGCTATTACAAATAGTGCTGCTATGAACATAGTTGAACAGATGTCTTTGTTGCATTGATGTGAATCCTTTGGGTATATGCCTAAGAGGGGGATTGCCGGGTCCTGTGGTAAACTAATTCCCATTTTCCTGAGGAACCGCCATACTGATCTCCAAAGTGGCTGTATGAGTTTGCACTCCCACCAGCAGTGGAGGAGTGTTCCACTTTCTCCACATCCTCTCCAACATAAGTCATCACTGGTGTTTCTAATTTTAGCCATTCTGGCAGGGGTAAGATGGTATCTCAAAGTTGTTTTGATTTGCATTTCCCTGATAGCTAAGGATGTGGAGCATTTTCTTAAGTGTCTTTCAGCCTTTTTGATTTCCTCCATTGAGAATTCTTTCTTCAGTTCTGTACCCCATTTTTTAATAGGGTTATTTGGTGTTTTGTTGACTAGTTTCTTGAGTTCTTTGTATATTTTGGAGATCAGCCCTTTGTCGGATATAGGATTAGTGAAAATCTTTTCCCAGTCAGTGGGCTGCCGTTTGGTCTTGTCAACTGTGTCCTTTGCCTTACAGAAGCTTCTAAGTTTGAAGAGGTCCCATTTATTAATTGTTTCTTTCAGTGTCTGTGCCCCCTGGAGTTATGTTCAAGAAGCGGTCTCCTATACCAATTTGTTCAAGGGTACCTCCTACTTTCTCTTCTAAGAGGTTCAATGTGGCTGGATTGATGTTGAGGTCTTTGATCCATTTGGACTTGAGTTTTGTGCATGGCGACAGACATGGGTCTATCTGCAGTCTTCTACACACCCTCATCCAATTGTGCCAGCACCATTTGTTGAAGATGCTGTCTTTGCCCCATTGTATAATTTTAGCTGTTTTGTCGAAAATCAGGTGTTCATAGGTGCATGGATTAATATCAGGATTTTCAGTTCGATTCCATTGGTCTACCTGTCTATTTTTATGCCAATACCAGGCTGTTTTCAGAACTATAGCTCTGTAGTAGAGCTTAAAGTCAGGAATGGTGATGCCTCCTGATGTTCTTTTATTGTATAGGGTTGTTTTGGCTATCCTGGGTCTTTTGTTTTTCCATATAAAGTTAATTATTATCCTTTCAAGGTCGGTGAAGAATTGTGGTGGGATTTTAATGGGGATTGCATTGAATCTGTAGATTGCTTTTGGTAAGATTGCCATTTTTACTATGTTTATCCTACCTATCCAAGAGCATGGGAGGTCTTTCCATTTTCTGGTATCTTCTTTAATTTCTTTCTTTAGAGTCACAAAGTTCTTATTATATAGATCTTTTACTTGTTTGGTAAGCGTTACACCAAGATACTTTATGTTGCTTGTGGCTATTGTAAAGGGTGATGTTTCTCTGATTTCTTTCTCTGCCTCTTTGTCGTCTGAAAAAAATAGGGCTACTGATTTTTTTGAGTTTATCTTGTATCCTGCTAGTTTGCTGAAGGTGTTTATCAGCTGTAGGAGTTCCCTGGTAGAGTTTATTGGGTCGCTTATGTAAACTATCATATCATCTGCAAATAGAGACAGTTTGACTTCTTCCTTTCCAATTTGGATGCCCTTGATCTCCTTTTGTTGTCTTATAGCATTAGCTAGAACTTCTAGTACGATATTGAAGAGATATGGAGAGAGAGGACAGCCTTGTCTTGTTCCTGATTTTAGAGGAATTGGCTTAAGTTTCTCTCCATTCAGTTTGATGTTGGCAGTTGGTTTGCTGTATATTGCTCTTATTATGTTTAGGTATGTTCCTGTTATCCCTGACCTCTCTAATACCTTTATCATGAAAGGGTGTTGAATTTTATCGAAGGCTTTTTCTGCATCTAGGGAGATAATCATATGGTTTTTCTTTTTCAGTTTGTTTATATGGTGGATCACGTTGATAGATTTTCGTATGTTAAACCATCCCTGCAATCCAGGTATGAAGCCTACTTGATCATGGTGGATGATTTCTCTGATGTATTTTTGAATTCGGTTTGCCATTATTTTATTGAGTATTTTTGCATCGATGTTCATCAGGGATATTGGTCTGTAGTTTTCTTTCTTAGTTGTGTCTTTGTGAGGTTTGGGTACCAAAGTTATTGTGGCCTCATAAAAAGAGATTGGCAATAAACCTTCTGTTTCTATCTTGTGGAACAGTTTGAGGAGTAGTGGTATTAGTTCTTCCTTGAATGTCTGGTAGAATTCTGCACTGAATCCATCTGGCCCTGGACTTTTTTTCGTTGGAAGGCTTTCGATGACTGCTTCTATTTCATTTCGGGTTATAGGTCTATTTAAGTTGTTTGTCTGTTCTTGATTTAATTTTGGTAAGTGATAGTTATCCAGAAACTTGTCCATTTCCTTTGAATTTTCAATTTTTGTGGAATACAGATTTTCGAAGTATGACCTGAAAATTGTCTGGATTTCCTCTGTGTCTGTTGTTATGTTCCCCATTTCATTTCTGATTTTGTTAATTTGCATGTTCTGTCTCTGCTTTTTCGTTAATTTGGATAAAGGTTTATCAATCTTGTTGATTTTCTCAAAAAACCAACTCTTTGTTGCATTGATTTTTTGTATTGTTTTCCTGGTTTCTATTTTGTTGATTTCAGCCCTCAAGTTGATTATTTCCTGGCGTCTGCTCCTGCGGGGTGAATTCGCTTCTCTCTGTTCTAAGGTTTTCAGTTGCGCTGTTAATTCATTTATGTGACTATCCTCTGTTTTCTTCATATGGGCACTTAGTGCAATGAACTTCCCTCGTAGCACTGCTTTCAAGGTGTCCCATAAGTTCGGGTATGTTGTATCCTCATTCTCGTTGAATATTAGAAAGTCTTTAATTTCTTTCTTTATTTCTTCTTTGACCCAGGAGTGGTGCAATTGCACATTGTTCAGTTTCCATGAGTTTGCAGGTTTTCTGCTATTTGTATTGTTGTTGAATTCCAATTTTAAAGCATGGTGGTCCGATAAGATACAGGGGACTATTTCTATTCTCTTGTATCTGTTGAGGTTTGTTATGTCTCCTAGTATGTGGTCGATTTTAGAGAAGGTTCCATGTGGAGCAGAGAAGAAGGTATATTCTTTTGTCTTTGGATGGAATGTTCTATAGATGTCTGTTAGCCCCAGTTGAGACATAACTTCTGTTAATTCTTTTGTTTCTTTGTTGAGTTTCTGATTTGTGGTCCTGTCTAGTGTTGAGAGTGGTGTATTGAAGTCTCCCACTATAAGTGTGTGAGGTTTTATATGAGCTTTGAGTTTTAGTAGTGTTTCTTTTACGAATGTGGGTGGCTTTGTATTAGGGGCATAGATGTTCAGAATTGAGACTTTGTGTTGATGGATTTCTCCTGAGATGAATATGAAATGACCATCTTCATCTCTTTTGACTAGTTTTGGTTTGAAGTCTAGCTTGTTAGATATTAGGATAGCTACGCCTGCTTGCTTCTTATTTCCATTTGATTGGAAAATCTTTTCCCAACCCTTTACCCTGAGGTAATGTCTATCTTTGGAGCTAAGATGTGTTTCTTGTATGCAGCAGAAGGATGGATTCTGTCTTCGTATCCATTCTGTTAATCTGTGTCTTTTTATAGGTGAGTTAAGACCATTAATGTTGAGGGTGAGTAAGGACCATTGATTGTTGATGGTTGTTTGATTTAGGTTTGTTGTTGGCAGTGGTATTGTGAATATATTTGTTCTGCTTCACCCTAGGTTTCTGGTGTAGTTGGATTATCTGTTGCCTACATTTTTGTGGGCGTAGTTACCTTCCTTGGGTTGGAATTTTCCTTCCAATACTTTCTGTAGGGCTGGATTTGTAGATACATATTGGGAAAATCTGGTTTTGTCATTGAATATCTTGTTCTCTCCATCTATATTGACTGAGAGTTTTGCTGGATATAGTAGCCTAGGCTGGCATCCGTGTTCTCTTAATACTTTTAGAACATCTATCCAGGACCTTCTGGCCTTGAGGGTTTCCATGGAGAAGTCAGGTGTAATTTTGATAGGTCTGCCTTTATATGTTACCTGTCCTTTTTCCTTCGCTGCTCTTAATATTTTTTTCTTTATTCTGTATGCTAGGTGTTTTGATTATTATATGTCGAGGGGTCTTTTTTCTTTGGTCCAGCCTATTTGGGGTTCGGTATGCTTCTTGTACTTTCATGGGCATGTCCTTCTTCAGATTTGGAAAGTTTTCCTCGATGATTTTGTTGAATATGTTTTCAGCACCTTGGGGCGGGGCTTCCCCCCCCCCCCCTGGGGCTTTTTTTGTGGGGTGGGGCCTTTTGGGGGGGCCCCCCTTCCGGGGGTTGGGGGGTGGGGGGGTTGTGGGTGGTTTGGTGGGGTGGGGTGGTTGGTTCTATTTTTTCCTGGTTTTCCTCTGCGGCGGGGCGCGCCCCTCCCTCCTCCGGTTTTTGTGGGGGTTGGGGGGGGGGGGGGGTTTCGGTTTTTTCCCCTCTTCCCCCTCCCTCCCCCCCTTCTTGCCTTTCTTTTTGTTTTCTCTTTTTTTCTTTTCTTTTCTCTTTCTTTTTCCTTTTCCTCTCTTTTTTTTTTTTTTTTTTTTTTTTCTTTTTTTTCTCTTTTTTTTTTTTTTTCCTCTTTTTCTTTTTTTTTTTGTTTTTTCTTCTTTTTTTTTTCTTTTTTTTTTTTTGTGTTCTTTTTGTGTTTTTTTGTTTTTTTTGATTTTTAAGTCATACCCTTCTGCTTCCTCTGCTTTGTTGTTGTGTTCCATTCTAGTTGGTGTAGATTCCCTAGATTCTGGTGGTGTCATGTTTGTCTTTCTGTTGTTAGGTGTTCTCTTGTATTGCCTTCTTCCCATAGTTTCTTCCTGTAGGTGTTGGTGGTGTCTCTTCCCTCTCTCTATGGTCCTTCCCAGATGGGCTTATGTGGATCAAAGATTCAATGTCTGTATCTCTGTGTGGTCCAAGCTCTCTAGGAGGCTTCTCTCTGGCCAATAGCCGGGAGAAGAGGACGAGGGCTGGACTGGAACTTGAGAAGGTTTTGCAGGGTAGTGGGATCTCACTGGAAACTGGCGCTCTCCAGCTGAGACCTCGTTCTTTGGCAGGGCCCGGATTTGGGGGTCAAGGATCTTGCCTGCAGGAACTCCAAGTGGACCCGCAGAGATAGGCGGATCTCTGGGAGGGGCCTGGGACTCCAGCAGAGGACTGGAGGCGGGGTCAGGGACCAAGCCGGTGGAAATTACAGGTGGTCCCACGTGGATAGTCAGGTCTCCTTTGTTCGGAGTTGCTCCGAGAGGTCTCCGAAGTAGGGTGGACTGTTGGCTCCACCCTCTGTCCCAGTGCTCAACCAGAGCGGCAGGACCGTAGGTGGGGTAGGGCACAGGGTGGGGGGGGGGGTAGGCTGGAGGTTGGGATGGGTGGGGGTGTATCAGAGCTCCAAGGGTGCTCTCAAAGGGGACCGGAGACAGGAGCAGCAGGATCAGGGGCCAATCCAGGGAGTTCAGGCGGGGGAGGGGGTAAAGAGGTTGAAGGGGACAGGCAGCCCCGATTGGGCCCAGACTCACCTCTGGCCAATAGCCGGCAGAAGAGGACGAGGGCTGGGCTGGAACTTGAGAAGGTTTTGCAGGGTAGTGGGATCTCACTGGAAACTGGCCAGAAATTTCCTTCTTAATATTGCTTTACAGTGTGGCTTAAGATTTCCTTATAGCATGTGGGTTACAGATTTCCTCTGTAATTTGTACCTTATCTAAAATTAGTTTTTCTTTCCAGCACTTGGGACATTAAGGAGTCTAAGATCAACATGGGCTACGTGAGACTGCTCTATCCAATTAAAATGGAGTTTACAATCTATTTCACTTGTCTTTTAACTGTAAAAATAAATGTAATGTAATTGCTTTTGCTTAAAAATACTTACACATTACTGCTAATTCCCTAAAATCCATAGGACATCCTTGGTGACTTCAAAATTAGTCAATATTTTAAAAGAAATGAATGTTCTCTTTTCGAGAGCCATGATGTATAATCATAATTTTCATTATTATACTCTTAGAGTTTCTTCAATTTTCTTCTTCTTTTTTTTTTAATAGCAAAATCTCCTTATATAGACTAGGCATGCCTGGAAATCATAGAGCCTGGTCCTGGCTCCCAAGTGCATAGACTGGCTCCATTTTTTTTTTTTTTTTTTTTGCTTCTTTATCCCTTACTTTCTGAAAAATATATCTTAAAATCTTCCACTGTGGAGAAGGCATTTACTTTATAGGAGGGCTTAGACTCAGCTATTGGTTCTTTTCAAAAATTATTTTCTTAATGTTTAGTATGTTTCTACCAACCTTACAACTTCTTATTTAGTTCTGTTATCTAAAACAAGCACAAACATTTTAAAATTAGTTTTATTTTGGCATGCATTTCTCCTTTGTATCTGAAAGAGAAAATAAATTGTAAAATAAAAACATTTTTTTCCAGATAGGATCTCATATAGTCAGGGATGCCCTTAACCCCTGACCCTGTCAAACAGCCTTTTATATTCTGGGATTGCAAGTGGATATACCATACCTGACCTAAACACTTGTTTTATCTTATTAATCTGGGACTTTGGTTTTATTGTGTCACTAATGAAACATAGATGTATGTCCTGCATCCTATTTGTGCTTTTATAGCTCTTCTGAATTGCATCTTTGATGGATGAGCTTTCTTACCTCCATTATGATTATTAATGTATTAGAATTATTTTGGCCACCTATTTTAGTGTTTTCTCTTTTGATTCTGTTTCTTATATTTTTACTTGTGATTAGTGAAACTGGATCACTTTTCCTCATCTTTCTAGTTTTCAGAGTTATAATTTGGATTCTGTTTTTACAGTTTTTTTTTAAAATTTTCTTTTGAAATTATAATATAATTACATTTCTTCTTTCCCTTTCCTCCCTTCAAACCCTCTCATATGCCCTTCCTTTGTCTTTTTCAAACTAATGGCCTTCCTTTTTCATCAATTATTATTACATGTAGACATATAAACAAATATGCATATACATATATCTCCTTAAATATAACAGGCTCAGCCTGCAGACTATTATTTTTGTGTATTTTTTTAGAGCTCACCATTTGTCATTAGATAACAGATTGGTGTGTTCATCCAAGGGTAAGACTATTTCTCTTGCTTTAGCACAAACATTTAAATAATGCGTGTAACATATTAAATATTATGTAAATCAATTTAGTGCCCATAGCTTTCCACTAAGGAAAACTAAACATTTTAGTGCTATAATTACATTTAAAATTCTTTCCAGTGGTCTTTTGAAATTATTTATTTACTTTTTAATTTATGCACATACACAGCCACACACACACACACACACACACACACACACAAATGCATCTCACACTGTGTTTGTGCAGGGCAGAGAGCTCAGAGGGTATAACCTGTGGGAGTCAGTGCTCTCCTTTCTTCATATGGGTTCAGGGGATTGAACTCAGCCTCTCAGGCTTGTCAGTGGGCAACGCTACCTGCTGAGCCATTTCACTGGTCCTACCTATTTGATTAATAAAAAATAAGTCTTCATGTTGTTATGTTCTTTGTGAGCCATTCATTGAATTTCGCACTGTATCACACCATTAGCCTGTCACTGCTGCTCGCATCCCATTCTTTCCTCTGATTTACTGTACTTCATGCTCAATTCCTCCCCTTTGTGCTTCCCTTAGAGAAGAGCTACAGTTAGTGATTCCTTAGTTTTTGAACTGAAATGACTTAATTTTGTTCTTACTCCTAAACAATTTGATTTCTAAGTCAATTTCTTTATTTCTTTTCTTCTTCCTTCCTTCCTCCTTTTCTTTCTTCCTCCTTTCCTTCCTCTCTCCCCTCCCTCCCTCCTCCTCTGCCTCCCTTCTTTCCTTCCATCCACCCTATTTTTCTTCTCAGCACTGTAAAGATGCTACTTCTTAGACTTTGCCCTTAGTTCTTGCCTATAAGGAAACTGTTAAACCCATATATGCAGTTTTTAAAAAAAACGACTATTTTATTTTCCATCTCTGATAGCTTTTAATGTTTTTGTTTTAATCTTTGAAGCCCTGAAGTTTTGCTGAGATGGATTTACTTGTGAATATTCCTGGCATGCGATATACTCTTTCCAGGAAGACTCATGTCTTTCTTTATTCTGGTAAATTCTAAGATACTTTATTTAAATCTTGCCTCACTGCCACTTTCCTTTTGGTATCTACTAGAATTACTCTTAGATAAAGGATGAGGTCTCTCAGAGCCACAATTCAAACAACTAACATACAAATTTGCCCATCTTCTCTAACCCATCCTATTCTGCTTACTTCCTACAGCCCCATTTTCCAACACTTTATTCTGTGTAATTCTCCTCTCAGGCCCAGGTTAAGTACATTGTTGAAAGTCATGCATGGATGTCTTAGTGAGATCATTCTCTCAGCTACCACATCATATATCCACTGACAAGGGATGTTTAGAATGGAGTCAGTAGTGCCCTAGCCATGGGTATCTATCAGGACTATGTGTGGGCAGCTCTGCGGATGGCTGCCTTCTGCCTTCCATGCACATCGTACACTGATTCATGATGGCCCGCAGGACTTGGTTCAGCTTTCCCAGCTGATCCCTTCCAAAGGCTTCCTTCAGTTCCTTAGATTAGTCATTCCAGCCTCAAGTCTGGTTGAATTTCATTCTATTTGTGTTGAAGGAGTGGAGCGTGGGAGTCTGGTCTTTCTCCACATTCTGCTCAGTCTCTCCTTTGGCATAGATATACTTGCTGCCTTCTTTCATTCCAGGCCTGCTCTTTCTGGTTCTCTCCAGCCTTTTCTTCTCTGAGAATTCTTCCTCTTGCACTTCAAAGAATTCAGCTTTAAAAAGCATCATTTCTGATCCAGTATCAAGAGCTTACTGTGGAAATGAGAATTGAGAATTGTTTCTCTTGTTTTAGCTGTCATTCACCTCAGGCTCACTGGGTATTATAAGAGAAGGGGATTCCTTTAAGTTTTGTGGTGTTTTCATCTTGCTTTGATCCTGCTTACATGAGTGCACAGTGTGATAAACAGGAATGATTCCAGTTACTCATCATTTGGAATGCATTGCTCTGTGTTTAGACATTGCTCCTGGTGATCTTGAGAGCAAAGAAAATAATGCCAGTCAGAACAAAAATGTAGTGTCCTTTCTTCCCTGTCTGATAGATCACAAAAGAGAACTTAAATACCCCATTTCTGGTAGGGTTCTACAAAGTGGAAACTATTAGACAGGTCTACTGACCATGATAATCAATGAAGTGACACTTTTGGAAAGTCAATGAACTGTGTGAACCCACTTCCAGGCAGCTTGTAGAGCTTGACTCTACCACCCATCAATGATGACCTCTAAAGCTAAATTTCCTCTTCTGGAAAATGGAAATGAGTTTAATATCTAATGTGCATGAGGTGTCATTAAGATTACAGTGGACTGTTAATTATTTTAGAGATCTAAGTTAATCAATTTAAAACACTAAAATATTATATATGTAAAAATATTTATCATCATTCATAATTTAAAACATTTGAAGGTCTGTCATGTTCACTAATAATAGAAACATTAGGCAATCTACTAGATACATTTTTCAGTGGCATGCTTTGCAACCATTAAGTGAACACTTATAAAAGTAATGGCTGGTGGTGCTATTCCTAGAAGCAGTACATGACTAAACATAGTTCTCAGGCCCAGGAGTGAGATAACTCCACAGGATTTGGTCAGTGGGGTCCCAGAGGCCCTGAAACAATACAAACTCCTGTCAATTCTCTTTATTTCTTACCAGAACTAGAAGGTAAGATCATATTGCAGAAGATACCACATACTTTGTAAGATATAGAGACAGAAGGTAAGAACTAACCTGGATACTTTCTGCTGCTGTCTATGTGGATTGCTGTGAAATGCCATCCTCTAGACTTGATAAAACCATTGCAATAGTTTATGTGCAATAACTGTAGTTACCATGACTGGGCCCAAGCAAAACTGGCCCTGTCAACAATCAGTCATGGAAAGGTGAGGGGCTTTTGGTGCTCTATGCATCAGAGCAAAACTA
The DNA here is from genome assembly GCF_943737965.1 of Phodopus roborovskii. Taxonomy (NCBI): domain Eukaryota; kingdom Metazoa; phylum Chordata; class Mammalia; order Rodentia; family Cricetidae; genus Phodopus; species Phodopus roborovskii. The sequence continues at coordinate 1,848,900 of NW_026126485.1, forward strand.
TTGGCTACTGATAGTTTTTTGAAGAGGAGGAATCACTGTTGTATGCCCATTGCTGAGCCCACCCATCTCCAATAGGTAATTCCAATCTTACAGTTATACAGAAGTTTAAACTCTGTGATTCAAACACCCCCCCCCCCACGTTTCTACTGCTGGGATAAAATGTCATGACCATGACAACTTACATAAGAAAGCATGCTATTGGGCTTACAGTTACAAAGAGCTAGAATCTACGTGGCAGACTGAAGGCAGGAATAAGTGAGGGCTCACATCTAGAACCACGGATGGGAAACAGAGAGCACACTGAGAATGACAAGTCTTTGAAACCACAAAGCCTTCTTCAGCAACATGCCCCCCCCCCCAGAAAGACCACACTTCCAAATAGTTCTACTAGCTGAGAACTAAGCATTCAGATATATGAGCCTCTGGGGACCAGTCTCATTCAAGCCACCAACATGCACATGAAGATTAGAGAGGTTTGTGGGGAGTAGGGGTCATGAACATGAACGGTATAGAGATGCGAGAAGGCAGGTAGTGAGAGTGGTCAGTTTACATTGAGTAGTATGTGAAGTTGTCTAAGAACAATAAAAGAATATGCAATAAAATAAAATGAACCTAAATACCTAAGTAGTATAAATTGAAATTTTATGTTGAAACTTATGCGTAGTACTTAAAAAAGAAGAAGAATTTAGGGCATTTACAAGATGTGAACAGTGTAGTTAAGGCATACATCTTTCTTATTATTAGGAGATTTTATAACCAGATGTGGTTTCACATGTCTTTAATCCCAGAACTCATAAGGCAGAGGCAGGCAGATCTCCAAGTCTGAGGCCAGCCTAGTCTACAAAGTTAAGTTCCAGGACATCCAGTGCTACACAGTAAAACTCTTTCTCAAAAAAAAAAAAAAAAAAAAATGTTTTTTGTTTTTTTTTTAAGTTACATTATTATATTGCTTCTGTAATTAAAACACAGGAGTATTATCTATTACCTTTATTTTTCCTATTAATGACACAAAACTTAATGTAGATAATGGAGGAAAAAAATGAAGAGTAAGATCACCTTCCGTACTGCTGTTTGCTGTTTGTATTTTGACTCGGATTGTTCCACTCTTCTGTGAGAGCTGCACGCAGGACTCCCGGGAGCGCACAACAGCATTTGGACTCCTGCTGCTTCTTTCCTTTCCGTGCTGACAGGATGCAGAGAATCCTATGAAGAAGATGCCATTGTGCAGCCTGCAGTGTGCATACCTGTCAGTTTCTTAGGCTGTTGGGTTTGTGTCCCATATTTATCGGAAAGCCTCTTCTTCCTTTCCTGGGAGCTCTACATTCCAGTCTCACCGAGGAGCCCAGGCAGCCTTTCAACCTTCCCTGTGCTTTTTGTCCTAGCTGTCTTCAGAGTTGAATTGTGACACTAACACTTGTAGCCATTGCTCTTTTCTCCTTGTGGGCTATCCTGTAAATCCCATGCCACTATCTAATTGGCAGTTAAAGAATGGCTTTAGTCAAGGGAGACCCACCTAGACCTTGGTCACCTGCGTCTCTCTGAGCCCATGCAGCTTTCTTGTGGGTTGAGAGCAGCCAATGCACTCAGCCAGCTCTTTTCCTGATAGGCATTTCCTATTTGGTTCTCCTGGATTCAGTTGGAATGCTCACCCACTTTCCATCAGCTTTCCCAGAATTAAGGAAATGTTCACATTCTATAAAAAATAAAGGATGTCTCAACAGATACACAGGTAAAACTCCCAGCACAGACAACTCCCAGGACTCTTATTGTCTCTGTTACTAGTACCCTATAGCAGTTTACATGAAAAAAATATGTACATGTATACAAACTCTAATATCTTCTGCTTCTTCTGTTGACTTAGCAAACAGACATAAGCAGAATCTCTCCTATGACTTTTCTTTCTGCCTCTGATTCACATGGTAGAGAAGCAGCTATAGGTTGAGATGGCTCTGTGTCAGACCCAAACTAGATGCATGGTTTCTTGTGAGCACAGGGGAAATTCTGCTCATGAGACAGTTGTTGTCTTCAGTGAGATGAAACCTTTAGACATGTGCAGAAAATGTGTGCAAATAATAAAACACTGTGCCTGGTAAGTGCAAATATGTGTCTCATATATTGGTGCCTTAGATGGCTATTCTTTTTCTCTTTTTCATGAGTTTAAACTATTACATCTCAGATAGGAGAGGACTGTGGAAGAAGCCTGTACCTTCTCTCTACCTGCTTTCTGAGAGGAACTTATATTTCATATCCAATGTTTTGCTTGTTGGAAATGTTTAGGAATGCCTCTCAAATTTGCTAAAGATAACATGCAAGCCTTGTTTTTAGTGCCGTTTTAAGTTTTCTGATTATTATGACAGGATGTTGGGATGAACATTAAAAATTGAAGGTCTTTGATATTTTGTCAGATATACTTTATTTTTTTAAATTTATTTTTATTACATATACAGTGTTCTGTCTGCATATCTACCTGCATGCCAGAAAAAGGCATCACATCTCACAATAGATGGTTGTGAGCCACCATGTGGTTGCTAGGAATTGAACTCAGGACCTTTGGAAAAGCAGCCAGTGCTCTTAACCTCTGAGCCATCTCTCCAGCCCCAGATATACTTTTTTAAACAATTGTATTCTATCCATTATAACTTATTAAACTGTCAAAAATTACATAGAAATATATAAACATACCTACAATTAGCTCACATGAAGAATTTTTATAAAATTCAAGGTTAAAGGGGATGGACTTGAGAAAGAGAATTGGTAATATAACCACCTACCCATTCATCCATTCCAAAAGACACAATATTTCTGCTAAAAAACAGTTGACAGAAAGTAAAGATGCAAATATTTCATTTCTTCCTTTCTTGTTTGTTCTGTGGGCCCTGACACAGGACCAAGATTTGACTCTGGGAACATTGGGTAGCCATCTCTTTACTGTGTGTCCTTCTCTGCTACATTTCTGTCCAACACATCCTAAAGCTTCAGACGAGAAGTAGAGTAATAGCAAAATCAGGTCTAGGGAGATACAATGATAGCATATGGGTACTTTAAGAAGAAAAGAGGTTATTATTGTTTTGTTGTTGTTATTTACTATTATTAGTGTGTGTGTGTGTGTGTGTGTGTGCACGCACGTGCGCGCGCCCGTGCCCGCGCCTGCAATGTGTGATAGGGGGCATGAATGTCTTGGTATGCTTGTGGAGGTCAGAGGGCAACGTTTTATAGTTGTCTCTCTCCTTCTACCTTCACATGGATTCTGGAATTTGAACTTGGGTTATCAGGCTTGAGGAGAAATTGCCTCTACCTGCTGAACCATCTTGCCAGTTTACAAAAGGGTATTTATTTAACTCATAGTTTGGGATGCTCTAGTGAGGGCCTCATGGCCCCCAGTGTCACGGCTGGAGCATACATAGAAAAGATTTGTAAGAAAGACCGCTGCTCTGGTTCGGAAGCCATCTTGCTCTTTTTATAACAATCTGTTCTTGGAGGAAGTATCGAGCTCCTATGAGAACTTCATTAGTCCCTTCCCAGAACAGTGCCTGAGTGCTCTTGTCTCTGCCTCTACAGACTCCGCTGCCTCCCAACAGTGCCACAGTAGGGACCAGGCAGCTAGCAATGAACCTGCAGGGATGTCCTCAAGCTACATCTAAATCTTAGCGGATGGATTTTTCTCTTTTTAAATATGCCCATGATTCATAATATCAGAGAACCAGCTATAGGACTGACTGACTCTCAGGCTTGGTGTCAGGGCTGAACTGAACACAAATGTCTCTCACAAACTGACAGGAAACTCTGCCCGCAAAACAGATCTGTTACTGAAGGCATAAAAATTGATTAAACCATTAAATGGACTATTTATGGAAAATCTTCAAGGTAGCATAAGGCTGAATTGAAGGCTTTAAATAAAAAAGAACATGTTTTGTTTTCGTTTAAAATATCAAAAAGAAGAGGGAAGACTGAAAGACGAAGCTGAGGCAGAATGCAGCATGCTACAACGGAAGACAGCGGGCTAGAACAAGAATACCGGAAAATACGCCTGTGACTCAGTCTGGAACAGAAGCAAAGCATTAAAAGTAGACCTCGGAGGTGGGGAGCTAGCTGCTCGGAGCATCCTGTGCCGAGGGCAGAACAGCTTCTTCCGAGGAATGAAAATTCCTGTGTTCCTTTGGCCAACAGAGAAGCTTGGTCTGATTAAAATTATTCAGCAGTAACTTCTCTGCCGAGTCAGATGAGCAGCCAGAGGAGCTGGGAGATTCCTTTTGCAGGGAAAACTGCTATGTATGCATGTTTTTTGACAACTTGTTTATGAAGTTCATGGGCAGAAATATTTTGGATGGGTCTCCATGTACAGCACTGCTTTAGTTATCTGGCATCTGCACAGGATGATTCATTCTGGAGAACAATACGACTTCGGTGATTTAGAGCACTACCCATTTATGACTCCCTCCCCTGTCTCTTTTTAAAGGCACTTGCCTCCTTTACGGAGACCCCAGCTTCTTGAGGAACAGAAACTCCTAGTCACTCTGCCACTACTTGTTTTAAAACAAAAGATAATTTTAGGATAGTAAATAATCAAAGAATGATAAAATACAGAAATAAACTTGGGAGAAACATGAAAGAATTGTTTATCACAAGCTGGAGTGATGGCCTAGCAGTAAAATGCCCAGGATCTTGTGCCATTCCCAGCATCCACATTAGGTGTCTGACAACCACCTGTAACTCCAATTGTGGGAGAGTTCATGGCCTCTCATATCCATGGGTACCATCATGTGTGTAGCACACAAAAACTCATGAAGATACACGTACACATGAAAAAAAATAATGCACCTTTTAAAATGTTATATTTTATTAAGAAACAATTATTATTTATAGGATGGATTAAAGTGAACACTTTCTATGTTTTATGATATAAATTATGCTCTATGAAGGTAAGAAATTCTAGCAACTAACTCAGTTATTTTGAAAGTACAAACAATACACACACTCAGAGGCTCTGGACCAAGTGAGGTGTGGACTGGTTTCTGCACTTTTCAGTGATAAAGAATGAGCCATGGGGTCTAGAGTGATGGATCAACAGTTAAGAGTACTTGCTGATTTTCCAGAGATCTTGAGTTTGCTTCCCAACACCCACAACTGGGAGTTCGCAACTGCCTGTAACTCAAGTTCTAGAGGATCCAAGAAACCTTTTGTGGCCTTCACATGCATGGCGTACATAAACTCATGCAGGCACATAAATAGTAAATAAACAAATCTTGAGAAAAGAATGAATTATGTTTGAATTTAGTACATGCCACAGCTTAGTCACTGGAAATTCTGTCAGAAATATTGCTTGAAGCAAATATGTCTCACCGTTCTATAGGATTAACCAGCCAGCACCAACATATTAGTAATAGAATAATTTATATTTCCTAAAGTAAAATTAGCAGCATTTAAAAATTTCAGCTGATTCAAGGCAGCAAAAAAGGACAAGCTAATAACATCCTTCTACCCCTCCCAACTGGAAATTTTACCACCTGTATATACATGCATAAAGGGCCTTGGTAGAGTCAGAGCCCTGGATAGCAGCCATACTTCCATAAGAATGTTGACTGAGAATCTTTGATAAAGTCAATGAGCTTGTTGGTGTTAGTCATATTTAATATGTTAGGAAGTTACAGACAGAACATTGGGTGGTAAGACTCTATGAAGTAATCAATCCGTTATCCAAAGGGATTTACAAATGGACACTTAAGAAGGATTCTAAAGGCTGTACTTCGAGAATCGTTAAACTAGAATGCCTTTCTAGGAGGTTTAGAAGGGCTTGTCAACTTGTTAGTAGCCTTGCTTGTTACCGACTTTAAAGACAGAGAAAACTTGACCCCCAAGGGAAAGGACAGAGAATTGTGTAAAATGTAAGTTGAACATTATTCTTCCAAAACCACATTTGAAAGAAGCATTTTTAAATGAAAATTATGCTGAAGATGTTCACTGATCATTTCTTTGCCTTTTAAATAGATCATTCTCACATCAGTTAAGTGGCCTTTGTCATCGCTATTGATATCAATTGTTGCAAAGCACTGCAATAAAATGATAGCCACAGGGTTTCCTGGGAGTGGAAAACTTGTCTCTAAATTACAGAATCTGCTCCCTGAATAGAGTTTTAATAGTCTTTTTCAGTGTCTCTTTCTTTCTGTCAGCTTGTTCTTCTTTGCAGTCTACTTTGTCTAGCCTTTTAAATTGCTGCTTCTAATACAAACTTAAAAATACTACCCTGTAGAGAACTATCATATTTCAGTACATGTTCTTAATACATATGGAATTTTTTGTTGGTAAAAGGATTAATATTGTAATTTTCTGAATGTACTCCAGGAAACACCTTCTTAGATTTTTGTGACTTTGTTTGTTGCACCAAAAAAGTGGTTTTTGAATTTACATATTTAATCAATTACAGATTTTATTAATATTAGTAACAGTAAAATATTTTCCACTTTATGGTATTCTTCAGTTTGCAAACATTTTGAATCATGAGATACTCCTTGTCAAATTCCTTACTGGTAGGTAGAATTACAAGTCATATCTTATTTACTTACTCATATAATTGGCTAATAATTATGGCATATGTACCATTATTGGAAAAAAAACAAGATTTTTAAGAGATTGCACAACATGAAAATAAGAAACATTAAGAAAACTATTAATTCCAGCGTTCTTTGCATATAGCAGTAGTATTCAATATTACATGGTACCTGGGTAACTTTATTACTTAACTCTATACATTAATTTTCAGAATTAGATAGTTAATATGAGCACCAACTAAGAGTTCAGAGACTTGGTCTCATAAAAATCAAGGCCTGGTTGATCAGTCTGCCAGACTATTGATAGGGGCCAGAATAGGTCTCATATAGTACCTGTCTTTTATATATATACCATTTAATTATTTTTCTATTTTTACCTTTCAAAATATTAAACAGGGAGGAGCATTGCTTCCCAGTCACATCTCTTGATGTCAATAAAAGACCATTTGGCCGGGGGTGGCGGGAGCGCCGGGGCTGGCGTTGCCGAGGGCCACGGACTGGCGTTGACGCGGGCAGCCATCCTCAGGACTTGTTTCTCATGATCTGGCGCCACAAGACCACCATCTTCACCGACGCCAAGGAGTGGAGTATCGTGTTCGAGCTGAAGCGCATCCTCGAGGGCATCCTCAAGCGGCCGCCGGATGAGCAGCAGCTGTACAAGGATGACCAGCTCCTTGATGATGGAAAAACTCTGGGCGAATGTGGCTTCACTAGACAGACAGCAAGGCCACAGGCCCCAGCCACAGTGGGCCTGGCCTTCTGAGCAGATGGTGCCTTTGAAGCGCTGCACATTGAGCCCTTCTCCAGCCCTCCAGAGCTTCCAGATGTGATGAAGCCACAGGATTCCGGAGGCAGTGCCAATGAAAAAGCTGTGTAGTGAGAGCCCCGGGCCCACCCCTCTAGATACCCATTTCCTCAATAAAGATGTGGATGCTGGGGAAAAAAAAAAAAAAAAAAAAAAAAAAAAGACTTTTTATCTAGTAAGGAGGACAAGTGATGCCTTCCTAATGAGAAAACTCTAAAAGCCTCCATAACCTTCACACTTCATATTCTGTAACATGGGGGATGTCTAATCTCTATAGCCTGCTTGGACTCTCCCAGAATAGTTTTAGAAGGTCTCTGATTTCCAAGTATTTTCAACTTTTGTCCTGGAAATTAATTTCCCTTTAAAGACATACATGCTGACATCTTTCCCAAATGTGTCTTATTGCAATTTAGGAATGAATTCAGCTTCTTCAATAGGCCCATTCCTTCATTTACAAGTGCCAAGGACCCTGCTCAACTGGGAAGTAAATTAAGTTTTCCTCACACACTAGGAGGGTTGGAAGGACCATTGGGAACTGATCCTTCCAAGGCATCTTTGTCTCTTGTAGCTTTGGGGGCTTTGCCCCTGGGACTGATTTTCCTGTTTCTCATCTGTGTTGATGTGGAAGATTCAGAAAGAGAGAAACCTTTTATTATTATTATTATTATTATTATTATTATTATTATTATTAATTATTTTTTCAAGACAGGGTTTCTCTGTATTGCTTTGGAGCCTGTCCTGGAACTCACTCTGTAGACCAGGTTGGCCTCAGACTCACAGAGATCCACCTGCCTGCCTCTAGAGAGGAGCCCTTTCTGATGGAGCTGTGTGGAGAATGCTGGAACTGACATGACACTCAAGTAGTATTGGGCAAATAGTTCTGGCAAGTATTGGGCACTCTTCTTCTGAGAGTAGAAGAAGAAAGATTAAAAGAAAGAAAGCAGACACAGGTTGCTACTGCTTTCATGTATTGAATATTGAAAGCCAAAGAGATCTAAAAAAAAGAAAACAGCTCTCTGAATTGCCATACAATATGGGACACAAAGAATCATTGTTTTAGGATGTAGATGAAATGTGTGCTTAAATTTAATATGTTCCATCATTTCTTCCATGACGCCTGTAGTGCTTTGTTCTGCTTTCCCTTCTTTCTCACTCCTGGATCTGGGGAATTGAACCTAGGGCCTTTTCCATGCAACCACATGCTTGACAACTGAGCTGCTTCCTCCGCTGATGTAGGTAGTTCTAAGTGCTGTATTGTTGGCTAACAAATGAATATTCGTTCATTTAATTCTCAAAATGACACTGTGAGGTATCATTATTTTCCCCTGTTAATATACACAACAGTTCAAGAATTTGCCTGTGTTATTTCTCTAAATGACAGAGTAAAGTGTAACCCAGGCTGCTAGTCCCTGAGCCTCCATTTCAAGCCCTGCACTGTTCTGCCTTCCATCTCAAACACAGTATGTTTCCTTCACAAGCTTGCTTTTACTTTTTTACATTTTTATTTATTTATTTATTTTTGCTTTCTACCTTTTCAGAAGAAGCTTAACTTCAAAGATGTTTGCTAAAATATTTACTTAAACTGGTAACAACAAAACCAAACTCACTTTAATTTTTCCCTAAATCATGACAGGCTTTTGAGTCAGAATGTGCAGGTTCAAGGAACAGAGCAAGCGCTTAGGATGAGCTTGAGACCCCTCAGGAACCTGTAGAAACTACAACTGCAGGGTAGCGAAGGTGTTTCACTGCCAAGCAAACAGCATCCAGGTGACCCTTCTGCTATTTCTTGACAAATATAGGGACCAGATTAATCTATACATTGAAGACTAATGATAACCCAAAAACTTAAAGTTTACACAGAGCGCATAATGCTAGCTATAGTGACTTGAGCTTTTAATTCTAGCACATGGAAGGCAGGAGCGAATGGATCTCCATGGATTTGAAACCAGCTCGGTCTGCACAGTGAGTTCCAGGCCAGCCTGGGCTATGTAATGAGAGTCTGTTTCAACAATGAGCAAATAAACAGACTATATCAGGTGTAGCACTGAGGTCCTTAGAACAGCAAGTGTACACTGGTGAATACTATAGTGGCACTTATCTTTACATATATGTCCAAACCCATACAAAGTTCACCGGCAAGAGAGAATGCTTAAAGAAACCGGGAGTCCTGAATGATAAAAAATATGCCAGTATAGGTTCAAAAGTTGCAGTAAATACACCATGCAGGTGCTGGATGTTGTTACCAGAGCTCATTATAAGTGGGTGAAGCAGGAAGGACAGTAGTAGTTCCCTCTCTGTCTTTCCTGGGAGGCAAACCATTCCTCTGTTCAATATATCCATGTTGTACATAACCCCCTCTTATTAGTTACTTAAAATAACCTCCACATCAGACCAAACATCACGCTATTAATAGTGCTTGTGGTCAAATCACCCCTATTTAACTTGATAACAGCTGCAAAGCATAAGAGCAGTAATGCTGGCAATTTTGATATGCCAAAGAGAAGCTATAAATTTTCCATTGTAACTGAGGTTTATTTAAGTTTATGTGTAGGGAAAAACATGATGCATGGTGTGTAACGAGAGATTTTTCAAGCATCCCCTGACATCTTGGAAATTTTCCCTTGCAGATAAGACTGAGTATTATCTAGAAGTCTGGAGTATTCAGTTTAATTTTCCTGTGAACCTAAAACTACACTCAGAATCATGTCCATTATAAAAATACTGAGAAACAACATGCTCATCAAAAGAAGCCAAATACAATCACCTACATATTAAATGATGAAATGTATATGAAACAACCAGAACAGGTGAATCCACAGAGACAGAGTGCAGATCAGTGGGGGAGAGGTAAATAGGCACTTAGTTGGTATAGGATTTCTTTTAGGGTGGCAAATGGTTCAAAGTTCAACAGTGGCTGGAGAAATTACACAGAATTTTACATGGGCTGACAGCCACTGGATGGTGTAATGGAAAGGGGCAATTTAGTGAAAATTTTTGTTATGCTAACTTTCAATTAAAAAACAACTTAGTAATGCAGAACAAGAGAAAGAAATACCACTTTGAAATTTCAAGATGAAGACTGCTTTTGAAAATGATTTATTTTAAATAGTTTGAAAAAAAAGCTTTCAATAACTTTTAACATGAAAAGTTGTGATCTTTGAAGCGGTTTCAGAGGGATGCAATGAGAGGTAAGGATGGCAGGATAATATGTAATGGAAGCTGTATGAGAGATGGAAATTTTGAAATGGAATCAAAATTGAAGAATTTAAATCTGGTTAAAAGTGGCCAAAGCTAGACTGACACTACAGGCAAGAGGGTGCTTGATGCCAAAGAAAGAGCTGAGGCATTTCTCCAGAGCACAGAGAGACAGGATGTGCAAGGAAAGGGTGGGGATGCTTAGCACAGAAGCTGTAACCAGAACTTAAGACAAGGCCTAAAACAAATGGTGTCATGGAACATGGCCGAAGACAGATGTTGAAAGCACATCTGGCAATACTTTTATTTAAGCGAAGGAAAGAAAATATTACATATAGTATCTCAACAGTACACATTGGTTGCCTGCAAAGGATCAAAAGAAAAGCTAGGAGCAGATCTCTTTAAAACATAGATCCTAAGAAGATATTGGATGCGTTTATACAGATTTTCAAGAAAAATCTATTCTGGCACAAGCATATTTTCCTTGTCAGCTTATCATACATGTGAAGCAATAAAAAGATGTCCTAACATAAGCAAGAGCCCACAAAATAAAAACCACGCCCTTTTTCTTAAAGTTGGTAGAGGAAAATTGTGAAGATACTCTGGAAAACAGCAGTTTCCTCTCAACTACCCATGCAATGGCCATGTGACCTGGCAATTACATTCTTGGTGTTTATCCCAGAGAAGTGAAAGCTTATACAAACCTCATATGTGAATGTTCATAGCATTGTTGTTAATTAAAAGGTCTTAGCTGAAAAAAAAAGGTCTTAGCTGTGAACAGCTGTATGTCCTTTAAGATGTACACTTTTATGACATAGTATATCTCCATCATGGAATATTATTCAACAATAAAAATGAAACCAAAGCTTGCTGTTTAAGTCATTGTTAGAACATGTACTTAGGATGCTGGAGTCTTGGCTTTGATCCTCCTGAACAAAACAGACACACACACACACACACACACACACACACACACACACACACACACCAAACAAAACCCAAACTATGTATATTATTATCAGTCTCCAATGAATTATGTTGTGGAAAAAATTCTCAAAAGTAGTATACTCTGTAATTCCATTCATATAATGTTCTTAAAATAAAAACCAAAATGGATTTGCCAATTCCTTGTGAATTCAGGCTGCAGTGCACCTGCCATTTCATCACCATTAGAGCCATTCCCTTTATTTCTCAGGAGAAATTGTCCCTGTCTTTGTCCACTTATTGGGCTGAGGGATCTGGAAAAATAAGCTTGACAGACAACCTAATGATTGTGTTTCTTCCTGGGCCTTAAATACGTTCCTTTCACTTAATAGCTCAGAGTGAAGATTTGTGCTTGCACATGGCTTCCTACACTCAGGTTGACCAGAGTCCCTGAGTAAGTGACCACCAGTCACTTACACCAGTAAGTGGTTAGGAGCCCTCACTGTGGTCTAGTCAGTACAAATTTACATTAGGCTGCTTAATGTTTATTTGGAGACAATGCATTAGCTACCTTTTCACAGATGAGAGCAAAATGCTTAACAGAAACCACCTGAGGGAGCAAAGATTTATTTTGGTTGACAGTTTCAAAAAATAAAGTCTGTCACAGGAGAGAAGGCATGGCTGGAACATGTGACCACTATGTCTCACATTGTGGCCAACCAGTAAGCAGAGAACATCACCTGAAACCAAAAGCAGTACATTTAAAAGCACGCCCAGAAGTGACCTACTTGCTTCTGCCAAGTTATCATCATGTCCCAAGTGTTCCACAACCTCCCATCAGAGTGTCATTAATTAGGGATGAAGTGTCAAACTTGTGATCCCTTGGGGGATGGGGGGAAGCGTTTCAAACTCAAACCATAACAGAACAAATCCATAGATTAGACAACAAAATGATAACTTGGCAATTTCAATTTGCATGGCTTAACCAGCCACCAATCATACCTTGCTATAAACACCTCCATATCTTGTCTATCTGACTGTTCATACTTTTCTGCTATAGACTGGTTGGTTCATAGGTATCCCCAAAAGTCAACGTGCTCAGGCCATAGTCTTGAATTTGAATAGCCTTGGTGCTGTTGTCAGATGGTACAGACCTTGTTAGAGTTGTGTCCTCAGAAGACATTGTGGAACCCTGGCCTCCTTGCTCTTTTTCATACATTGGTTATGAGGTGAGCAGTTTTGAACTACCATGAATGTGATATGTGTCCACAGTCCCCAAAACATTAGGGACAACTAAACACTGACAGAAATCTGAATCTGTGAGCCAAGATGGGCCTCTTACAGTAATTGGGATCTGATCAACATAGACATCTTTATACAAAAGTCTTTTCCATGATACTTTTTTATCTCCATGGGAACCCTTTTGTCAACTTCCCTTTTTCTTTTTTACTTTCTTTTATAGCACGACCTTGATTTTCACCAGGTTTCTAACCATAAGCATGTAGAAGACCTGTCACCACACTTAAGGTGACTCCAGACTTCCCTAGTAAAGGGAGCAGCTTCAGGAGGAGGACTTTGTTTGTGTCCATGTTCTTGCAGATGATGGATGCATAACTGTTTTTCCCATGAATGGATGTTCTGTGCAGCTCTTCTTCTGTGCTCCATGCCCATTAAGCCAAGTGGCTCTCAGGCTTTGGCAGGCTTAAGGCTCACTTGGAGAGCTTGTCAGAGTGTAGATGCCTGGCCTGCTGCACAAGAAGCCTGAAAGGCTGCCCAGAGCTCCAGAAGCTGCCTCTGAACGGCCCTGCATTAACATTTTAAAGTCGTTTTTAAAGACTTATTTATGTGTATATGTGTGTGTGCCTGAGAAGATATACATGGACCATTTTGTGCAGGAGCCTGCAGAGGACAGAAGAGGGCATCTGACCACCTGCAATTGGAGATACAAGTGGTTGTAAACTACCATGTGGATGTTGGGGACTAAACCTGGGTCCTTTGAGGAGTGGCAAATACTCTTAACCTCTGAGTCATCTCTCCAGCCTATTTGTTTTTCTTTACTCATCACTGAATGAGTCCAGGATCTCTGAACTAGCTGAGCCTTCTCTCCGGCCCCAGTGAGTGAAAAATATTTTACCCATTGTCTTCCTACATGTATTTTTTAAAACGAGGATAATGTGTTTTGATAGCTGATGGAAACATGGGTCTATCCAGAAATTCCCCTTTTATTTAACAAAAATAGTGAGCAGGAATTTTGATTTTTGTGTGGGTGTGAGTTTTATTAGTATGAGTTATTTTCCTGGAGCTCTATATACTGTGGAAAACTGTCACATCCACTTTTTATTCCTCATTTGCTGAGATGTAGCTCTTAGAACATGTAGACTCCATTAAGGTGGTGGCATCCAAGGAGGCACTCTTGAGCAGCTGGCTGGATGGCTTTCCTACTGAAGACCTCAGTATCTTCTGCCTCATCGACATGCCAACAAATGACATTTTCTTTCCTTTCTAAAACCTCCTTACAGATTAACATCCATTTGCATGCAGGGGCTAGAAGCGGAATGATATCCTTGAACAGTTGGCACTTGGAGGACTATTTGCAAAGGACAGATGTAAATCATAGCTGTTATCTCCAGTAAAGAAATGTGGAAATGCAGAGGTCTGTGGTGATGGGGGAGGGTATGCTGGGAGCTGCGCTTCCTGGAGAGTAATTCATAAGATGTAAGGTGGGATGATGTAAGGAGAGGAAACAATTCTGAGGAAGAGGCTAATTACCCCCCAGAGCTGGCTAGTAATGAAGGTCTGATTATAGCTGGGAAATTACCTTCTTTTGATTCTCATGCATTTAATGGTGCTCTACAGAACGAGTTTTGGGTGCTCTGGCTCCTGTCCAGGGACAATCATATTTAAAATAATGGGTGCTCAGTTCTGAGACTTGTAGAGTTTGCAGGGTGGGAGATGGCTCACTAAATCTCCTTTATGTTTCTTTATACCTCTCATTTCCAATGATTCCAGCACGTTATTTATCTTCAGAGTAAGCTCGGTGTGTATGCATGTGTGGAGATATGGTAACGGGAGTTACAAATGGAGAAAAAAAAAGTATCAGGGGTGCATATCTGCTGAAGTTCAGCTTCAGGCTGTCAGTAGCTGCTCTCCCTGGCAGTCTCTGAGGATTAGAAGGACAAGGATTGGCAACACATTCAGATTCTTGTCATGGGAATGATTCATATAATAACACACTAGTACATGCTTTATACTGCTTCACAGAATGACAGGAAGTAGGAACAACAAGCTGCCTTCTATTTCTATCAGTGATGGATTGCACCCTAACTAAATGGCTTAGGTCATATTTTTTCTTAAATTTGTCACAGATATTTCTCTAAGTTCTTCTCAAGAAATGTGATCAGTGTCAAGCAAACGGAAACAGTTTAAGTTTGCTACCATCAGGATAAGGAAATGCTATAGAATGGAGACTGGAAACTAATAATGAATTATTAAAACAAACAAACCTGTCAGAGCCCTCAGCTTGCTTTTGGGGTGTTGCTATATCTTGGGCTCAGAAGTGCTCCAAAGGCTCATGTGTTAGTCTTGGTCACCTGGGTGCTATTGGGAAGTAGTGGAAAGTTTAAGATGTAGGACTTGGTGAGATGTCTTCTGATTATTAGTGGTGTGTCCTTGAAGGGAACAAGAAGATTTTAGTCCCTTTTACTTCTGGTCTCTCAATTCCTTCTCATGTGATAAACACCTTTGCCCTGTCAAATCCCTTAGCCATGGAATGCTGCCTCTCTGCAAGCCAAAGATAATGGCACCAACCAGCCTTGGAATGGAAGAACAGAACAAAACACAACAACAAACTTTGAAACCTTTGAAACCATTCACCCAAATGATTTTTCTTTTAAAGATTTAGTGACCTCGGGTATTTTTACAGTGATATGATGCTGACTAAAGCAGCTGCTTTCATGCAGGAAGCTGTTTTTCCTTCGGCACTTCTGGAGTACAGTGGGCAAAGCAGAAGGGATCAGCTCTTTCCTCCCTTAGGGACTTGCGAGGACTTTTGGACAGTTGGGTAGTGCTGAGATTCTGCAGGGGCCACCTCTGTAGTTTTCCTATCCTCTAAATTGGGATAATAACAACTTCTTTCCCTTATACCCACGGCTTAGATAGCTAAGTAGTACCTCAGTTACAATTTCCAGAGAGATGCAGAGAATTCCTCCTGAATTTCAATTTTCTCTTAGGTTATACTCCATCAGTTCTTTCTATGACATCCACCCTTACTCTTTCTATATAGTAATTTGGGGTGATTGGAAATATAGCAACTTTCTTGTCCTTCAACTAGGAGACTCTCAAGAATCAACCAATCAACATCAACTAAATGCTCTGCTTCTCCCAACCAATACTTACAAAGCAGAAGCTCCAAAGACTTGCATATTGATTTTGAATCATACTTTGTCTTCACTATATCACTGTGCTGGCTAGTCTTATGTCAACTTGATACAAGCTAGAGTCATTTTGGAAAATGCCTCAATTGAGAAAATGCCTCCATCAGATTGGCCTGTGAATTTTCTTATTGGTGGTTGAGGTTGGTGGGCCCAACTCAGTGTGAATGGTGCCATCCCTGAACTGGTGATGCTGGATTGCTATTAAGAAGCCAGTGATGTGGAGAAAACCCAGAAGAGGCCTTCTCCATGGCCTTTGTGTCAGCTTCTAACCTACTCCTAGGTTCTTGCCCTGTTAGAGAGAGAGAGACTGTGATGTGGAATTCTAAGACACAACAAGCCCTTTCCTCCTCAACTTGCTTTTGGTCATGGTGTCTCATCACAGCAATAGAAACTCCAATCAAGACAATTTACCTCAAAGTCCTTTGGTTGCCAGATTAAAGTGTTACTATTATCTGCTATTTTTAAGGTCAGGACAAACCCAAAGCTATGTGAGTCCTCAAGTGGGGTAGTCAATCAGAGGTCTTCATTAAGAAAAAAAGAGTACTTGAACAAGGCATGTGGGTTCACACATGGAAGGATGAGGCAGAAGGATTGGGAGTTTGAGGCCAGCCTTCATTATAGAATGAGACTCTGTCTCAAAAAAAAAAGTAAAGAGAAAAAGGAATGCTTTCAGGGATTGCTAAAGGACAGGGGTCTAACATAAGCACCTCCTATGTGAAATGATAGTGTTTGATTTTCCACCTTAGAAGAATATTTACAGATGTACCATTAGACCTTCTTCCTTTTTCTTGGTAATTTAGTCTGATCATATTCCTGAAAGAGGTTTATACCAGTTTGCTTTTTGTTATGATCAAACACTGACCAAAAGCAACTTGTAGAGGGAAAAAGTTTATTAAATCAATACATGTTACAGTCCAACATTAGTAGAAGCCAAGGCAGGAACTAAAGTGATCATGGAAGAACTTTGTTTACTGTCTTGCCCTCCATGGATTACTCAGCTTGCTTTCCTTGTACAATCTAGGACAACCAGACCAGGGCAGGCATCATCCACAGTGGATTTGGCCCTACTACATCAAGAAAATGCCACATAGATGTACTCACAGGCCATTGGATGGAGACATTTTCCCTATTGAGGTTTTCTTTTCCCATGTGACTCTAGTTTTTTTTTTTTGTTTTTTTTTTTGTTTTTTTTTTTGTTTTGTTTTTTTGTTTTTGACCAAACTAACCAGCACAATGGACCCCTTGTCACCTTGACACACAAACGTATCATTATCTTGTCCTCAAGATCATTCATTATTACCATACTATAGACCACAGTACAATATAACTTTAAAAGTCCCATAGTCTTTGAAAAATTTCCATACTTTAAAATTTTAAGATCTCAAGTTCACCCTGGTCTACATAATGAGTTTCAAGACAGCCAGAACTATATAGTGATATGTTGTCTTTTGAAACACATACACACACACACACACACACACACACACACACACACACACATCCAAGATCTCTTTTAAAAAATCCAAAGTCCCTTAGCTGTAGGCTTGTCTAGAATAAGTAAGAAGTTACATACCTTCTTATTCCAACAAGGCCACATACACATTTGGATACAAGGCAAATCAAACTCCAACTGTATACATTGCTCAGTATCCAACTCTGGAACTCATTCATGACTTTTTGAGCTTTGAAGGACTTGGATAGTCCCTTCTCTTTGGTTCTGCTATCCATAGCACATACAGCTTGTCTAATAGGCTCAACCTGGCTCCTCTATGCACCTTCAGCTGTGCTGGGTATCCCATCATACTAGCATCTCTAATATGCCAGAGTCTTCACTGCAACTGAAATGGCACTTTTACCAGTGGACACTCCTAGGAAGCCTCAGCTTCTTTACATTACCCCTTCAATACTGGGGACTCTACTGCAATTGAGGTTGCACCTGCAGCAATGGCCACTTCAAGCCTCTCATGGTGTCAAGCCTCACTGACCTCAGTTATTTCAATGACTCCTTAATGCTGCAGTGTCAGTACCAATTGGGAAACTGACACATTGTCAAGTTCAGCTTCCAGCCTTAGGTACATCCTTGGCTTCCTCGGGACCAGAGCTTCTATGTCTCAGAAGATTTCACTTCAGTAATTTTGATCTCTTATTAACCATAGCTGACTTTCAGCCCCAGCTAACTAACACTGATTGCTCTAATGGAGCAAAAATTTTGATGTAATCATCTCTTGTTAATCTCAACTGATTCTTTACTGTCCAGAACTCAACAGATTATTAAAACAAAATACCACACAAACAACTGTGATAGTTTTTGTTTCTCCCTGAAACTTCACAATCCATCTTTCTCTTTTTCTCAATATTCTCATCTTCTAAGCTCCCCTACATAAAGGCCCAGTACATTCTGAGAAATCAATAGTTTCTCTAGTCTAAAGCTCTGAACATTTCCATAATCTTACCCATGCTATCCTACGAAAGCCAACATGATCAGATTCACTACAGCAACACTCCATTCTTGGTTTGCTATCTTTTGCTGTGATAAAACATTGACCAAAAGCAATTCATGGAGAAAGGAGTTTATTTGGCTTATGGGTTACAGTCTATCATTAATGACCATGAAGGCAGGAGCTCAAAGCAGGGACCTACAGGCAGAAACTGAAGCAGAGACCATGGAGGAGTACTGTTTACTGGCTTGTTGCTCATGGCTGCTCAGCTTGCTTTTAATGCAACCTCCTGACCATCTGCCCCTGGTTGGCACAGTTCACAGTTAGACTGCGGGCTCCCAGATCAAACGCTGGTCAGGAAAATGCCACACAGACCTGCCCAAAAGCCAATTTGATGGAGGTAATTTCTTAATTGAGATTCTCTCATACAAGAAGACTCGAATTTGTGTCAAATTGATAAAAACAAACAAACAAACAAACAAAAAAACTAAACAGTACAAGGCCCATTGAAATTTGTCTAACCTCGTACACTTTTCTCCCAGAAGAGCCTTACATAGTAAGGATTCCTCCACATCTTTCTATATCACCAGGTCTGAGGTTATACAATGTTTTTTGCTTTGTTTTGTTTCTCCTCTATAGACTAGCCATCTTATGGCCTGTGCTTAGTCTAGCTCTACTAATGGTAATGCCAATTAAAAGTCTCGGCAATGACCAGGCCAATAAATTCCGACACATTAGAAAGAGTAAGTATGAGTGTAAATACAAAACATACCACTTATGCCTGAGGTTCAAATGTCACCTCATTTAGTTAGAAATGCCTAATTCCTTCTTGTAAAACAAACAAAAGCAACAAAACACACACACACACACACACAAACAACAAACAAAAGCCTTCAGAGGCCAAAGGATGCAAACCTCTTGCCTCTATGCTTTGCTGTTTAGCTGAAGTTGGGGGAGTTAGTCATCAAATCACAAAGCACAAACTGCATTCCTAACACTTTCAGCCAGCAGTACTTTTAATGAATGTATCACTAGGGCCTAGAATTTGGGGCAAAAAACAAAAAACAAACAAACCAAAGAAACAACAACAAAAAACATTGCATTTTTGTAAGAAACGTCAGAAATGATATTTAATTACCAACAATTTGCCAGGAAGAGCATTGGGTACATTTAAAAGCTTAGAGTCTAACTTAAACTTGAAAATTTAAAGGTCAGAAATTAAAGAGTCATTTTAATCTAGCTATTAACCCAAGATGTTTTTATAGGAATCATAGAAACAAGCTACAGAGACAAGGCTACTGTCATTCACTATTTACTAGAGATATAGAGTAAAATGTTTAGAAAATTCAATCATCTTCTGTTTTAAAATTCTTAAGTATTTCTGCAGGTTCTGGTACTAGACAAGTATTATTCCTTCCACTTTTGTCCTGTTTGCTGACAGTTTGGAGGAAGATTTTCTTTTTTTCAGTTTGTAGGGAAAGCACTATTTCTATGAATGCAAACTTCTGTCTTCAGGCCTTAGTTAAAAATACTCTAACAGCATTATGTATAAAAACAAACTAAAGTGGAGCATAAACATAAATGAGTACATTCAACTATAAAACAAGCTGGACAAAATTTGGGACAAAGTTTCTGTAATATTGGGTTAGACAAAGTAGGAGCACAGTATGATAATTCATAAAATAAAAAGGGGTAAGTTGACACCTGTCTACATTAAACAATCTCATTCTCTGGAAAACAGTCAAACCTAATATGTGTCAGAAATTTCTAAAAATTATGATGGAGCTGTAAGTGTTCCATTGTATCTTGATAGATGATAACATGAGGAAAACATGACTCATGAGTTTGTGGTGATGATGGTGTGAACAAACCCATTGTGATTCTGGCATAGACAACCAGTTGGCCAATCAACACAGGACAGGTCCAGAAGCACACCAATCCTGAGACTCCTAGACACTCCCCTGGCTGCTCCTCCCAATAAATTCCCTGCCTTGAAGCCCCTTGGGGTCCTTCTTCACACCATTGGCAGTGATGAACAGACAAAGGGCCCAAGTTAAAGACAGTTAATACTAAAAGACTCTTTGCTTTTGCATTGGAATGGGCCTCTTAGTGATTTTGGGGTTCAGAATTTAGGCACAACAATATTAAAAAAGACAAGAAAGCAAATGAATGGCTAATTATGATAGGATAGGATGTTAGACATAATTAGCATTAAGGAAATGCAAATTAAAAGCATAGGAGCTACTGTCATACGTTATGAGAATGGCTAAAAACAATCCCACAAGGAACAAACAAACAAATGAATCATGTTAATAATACTGACTTCGTGGGATAATTATGAGCAACTGGAGCTCTAACTTATTGTTGCTGGTGATGCAAAATGTTGCAAGTCTTGGGAAATCCACTGTTTCTTAAACATACATGTAACTACTGTGCTACCCGGCTACACCACTCTTCCTTCAGCATTTATTCAAAGAAATGGAATTTCTATTTACAGAAAATTTGTTTATATGTTGACAGCAGTTTTATTCATAATAGTCAAAGACTGGGAGAAAATTAAATGTCTTCTACTTGTCCTCCACCCTTTTCTCTCAATAATTCCAACTCAAAATGATTTCAAAATTCTCCATGGATTTCCTGGCACATGTGATTTGTTCTTTAATACTGTTTTTTCAGTCTATCCATAGGTAGGCCCCTCTTTATTCTGCATTCTCATGTAGTTCCCCAGAATATTGTCTAGCATACAGCACGTGGACTCAATTACAGCTTCCTCACAGGCAGATGCGAATGCCAGCCTCTGTACTGGAGACCCAGAGGAGGGGAGGTTCCACCCCCATCAGAAGCTGGATGAGCCAACCCACCAACTGTGCTTCGGGTTTGCCTTCTTTCCTGTAAAATCATTTTTCTGTTGTGTGTGTGTGTGTGTGTGTGTGTGTGTGTAATTGTGTGTAATGCGTAAACAAATGACTGGAATGTAAGAATGTGATGGTAGGAATGTAAAAGTGCCCTGTATCTAGACCATGAGCAGGCCGTCATACCTGCAGCTGCTTTCTCTCCTCCTTGGACAGCACCCTGCTGATACATTGTCTGTGAGTTCCTAGTGAACAGACAATCCCCTCACCATTATTTCTCACCTGGGAAGTGAGTTAACATCAAAGGGATTATTGGCATGTGACACATCCTGCTCCCCACCCCCTTCCCTGCCTCCTGCCAGGGAATCTGAGAGCCTGGCTCCGGGCTCTTGCTGTGAACCCTCCCCCATCCTCACAGAACTCTGCGAAGAGGCTCCCTCCTCTGCCCCAAGTGCTCGGGTTTCTCCCACCTTTAAGTTTCCCTCGCTTACTGTCTGCCCATGGCCTAATAACTCTTTTAAGTTCCTAACACACAACAAAGGCCCTAACTAAGCATGCAACAATCCTGGACATAGGTTAAATACATTCTGAAGATGAAAGCCATAGTCAAGAATACACAAGTACACAGACACTATATAGTTCCATTTATGTGGCACTTGGAGCAGTCAAAGTACAGGAACATAGAGCAGAAACAAAGCTGGAGTAGGGAGTGCTGGTGACTGCAACAAGGATGTGACAGAGACTTTTTAGAGTGAATAAACTGTGCTTCTGTGCTTGTGGTGGTGTTTATATTAGTTGAAATTAATAGAACTATTCACGTGCGTTTTATTGTATAAGGTTTATCTCAGTTAAAATGGCCCTGGTAGTATTTACTGGAAAAGGATAGCCTTAGCTGTGAAACTATCTCCTGTTGTGCTAGTTTCATTGGGGGTCAATGTCAAAGCTCTTTGCTTACATCACAACCCTCCTGCATAGTACCCTCTCAGAGGGTCTTCCAGCATCCCCATGGTCTTCAGGTCCATGGTTCCAGCTTTGTTCTGGTTTTTATCAACTCCTGGGAAAAAATAATGAAGTCATCAATTCCTTTCTCATTTCTTTGACCACACTTTCCTGAGTCCACGTGCAATATCAGTTTTTGCTTTAATAGTAACTCTCTCATTCTGTAGCACAGCTAGCCTCTGTGTGCAGCTCTTTATTCCGGAAAGTCCATCAAACTTAGGAGTTTCACTCTTGACTACAAACTGCTTGATTGTATTCTTGTCTTTATGGCACAAAACTGGGTCCCTCTGGCCAGGACTCCTGCCCATATCTTGTTTCTGTAGGCTAATTCTTACTCATCTCTTAGGTTTTGGCTAAAAGCAGATTATAGACACTTACTGGTCCTGTCATATATTCTGGATGCAGCTCTCATGTCAGATACACGATTTACAAATATTTTATTTCATTCTCTGCTTTGTATTTGAACTCTCAGATGTCCTTTAAGGCAGAAAAGTCTTTAAACTTAATGCAAACCATTTAATCTATTTTTTTTTGTTCTTTGTGCTTTTGTTGTAATATTCAAGAAAATGTTTTCTACTCCAAGTTCACAGACATTTATGGCAATAACTTTTTGTCTAAGAATTTTTAAAATCACCTCTGCATTTAGATTCAGTGCTCTGATTCATTTGATTAAATTTTGTGCATGGAGTACATAAGAGCTTAGCTTCATCTTGGTGAGTATTAATATCCAATTTTAAGACTTTTTTTTTGGCCAGCGCCCTACTTGGAGCCTCCTGAGAACTACAGACTACACACTGGGTAACCTGTCCCAGAGGACCACCCCATCCAGAGTATGCCAATTCCCTAGCCCCATCTCCACCCACTAGAAGAGGAGAGCTATCGGAGTATTGGAACTGCTTGCACCCACAAGAATAGAACCCTTGGTGCTATACTCCCAGGATAGGACCCCACCAGTACATAGTGGAAAGAGGGATGGGTAGACCACAGTATAAAAACAAGGTCAACAACAGAAGGATCAATATGATACCCCCTCCCCCGAGTCTAGGGAATTGACACCAGCAAGACCTGAATATCCCAACACAGATGAAGCCAAAGAGAATGATCCTAAAAACAACTTCAGTTCAAACTGTCAAGGTTTAAAAGCTGAAATGCAGACCAAAAAAAAAAAAAAACCGCCTGAGGGAATACTGGAAATAGAAAAGCTGGGTAAATGATCAATCAGGAATTAGATGCAAGTATAACCACAGATTACAAGACATAGAAGAGAGAATCTCAGGTGTTGAAGATACACTAGGAGAAATAGATTCATTGACCAGAGAAAATCTTGAGTCCAAAAAATCCCTAACACAAAATATCCAGGAAATATGGGACACCGTGAAAAGGCCAAACCTAAGAATAATAAGTATAGAAGAAGGTGAAGAAACCCAACTCAAAGATGCAGACAAGATCTCACAAGTAAATTGGTAACAGGAGGTGAGGGGAGAGGGAGTTAGAAAGAGATGGCGAGAAGAGGAGGGGAGAGAAGGGGATGAGGGAGCAGGAAAATTGAGCCAGGGAAAAATTGGAGGGGAACAAGAAAAGAGATACCATAATAGTGAGACATTATAGGCTTTAAGAGAAATCTGGCACTAGTGAAATGTCCAGAGATCTACAAGGATGACCCCAACTAACAATCCTTGTAATAGTGTAGAGGCTACCTTAAATGCCTTTCTCCAATAATGAGATTGATGACTACCTTATATGTCATCTTAGAGCCTTCATCCAGGAGCTAATAGAAGCAGAAGCAGACACCCACAGCTAAACACTGAGTCAAACTCCTGGAATCTAGTTGTAGAGAGGGAGGAGTGATGAGCAAGGGGGTCAGTCAAGTCCATGCTGGAGAAACTCTTTGAAAACTGCTGACCTAAACAAAGAGGAACTCATGGACCCCAGTCTGATAGCTCAGAAACCAGCATAGGACCAACCCAAACTCCATGAATGTGCGTGTTAGTTAGGAGGACTGGGCAGTCTTTTGGGCCTCTGGTAGTAGATCAGTATTTATCCCTAGTGTATGAATGGACTTTGGGAGCCCATTCCACATAGAGGAATACTCTTTCAGCCTAGACACATGGGAAAGCACCTAGGCCATGTTCCAAATGATATGACTGACTTTGAAGACTTCCCATGTGAGGCTTCATCCTCCCTGGGTAGCAGAAAGGGGATGGGATGGGAGTTAGTGAGGTTGCAGTGGAGGACAGGAGGGTTTAGGAACTGGGATTGACATGTGAAACAAGTTTCAAATTTATATAAAATTCATCAAAAATTATTAAAAATTAAATTTTATTTTTATCTACTCTATAATCCTATTTTAGAAGGCTATATTTTTAGCTTTTCCTCCTGTATATGTTTGAAAAATATGTTGGAAACCAATAATTCCCAAGTTTATTAGTTACGGTTGTGACAGTGACCAGTGGGAATACTAAATCCTATGCATACTTTAATATCAAATCCCAGGGAAGGGGTTCTGACTCTCCAACTTGGTTCCAAAATATGGGCTTGCACTGACAATATAAGGGGAATAAGTTACTGGTACCAAGAGCTAACAGGGGCCAGAGACTTACTCATTAGGCATCCTATCCATAAATGTGGCCAGTGCAAAATGTTGTAGCAATGTTAAAGAGGAAAGGATCATTTTTCACCTGAGTATAAATAAAAAACAGTTAAACTAGATGTGGTGCCATATGTCTGTCTATAATCCTAGCACTCTGCAGGCTCAGGCAGGGTAACAAGATTTGTATGCCAGACTCAACTTCTTAAAACAACAAACAACAACAAACCATTAAACACTGTTTTAGTTACTTGTCTTGATACTGTGAGCACATATATGACACAATCAGCTTCAGGGAGGATTTTATTTTGGCTAATGGTTTAGTAGGATATGGTCCATCATGGCAGGGGGAATGACAGGAGTCTCCAGGGTGGTGCATACTCAAGGTTGCTAGCTCACATTTTACTGGAAAAACAGAGAGACTCTGGGGATAACTGTGTTCAGCTGGTTCATTTTTTTTCTTTCCTTTTATTCATTCTGGGAATCCAGCCTATGTAATGGTGCCTCTCACACCCAGAACAACTACCATCTCAGTTAATCCTTTTCCAAAGACCTAATGCACACATTAAAAATGAGCCTCCTTAAAGCCCTAGTTGTTGATCAAAAAATTGACAATTGAAATTAACCATCACAAATACTCATGTCCATTAAATATGAACAAGCTCACATGTAATGAGACTCTCAAGGAAGCTCTGAACCACCAAGTAAAAAGTTTGAGACACCATGATGGAGTGCAAGTAGGTGTAGGACACTGGTTCAAGAAGTCAAGACAAAGGCCTGAATTCTAGACACAAACTGTGCCACCATATTTACTTCATTGTAAAGATAAGATTAGGAACACAAATGTCAAGCAGTGTTATGGAAATTAAAGAGCACCAAGACAAGAGCTTGAGAAAAAATTAACTGAAGTAACAGTTGAGAGTCCAGCCCAATAAAGGAGAGGAGCTGGAGTAAATGATGGGAAGACTGGATTTTAAGAAGGATGGGACTGTTGTCCAGTTCACTTGTGGGTAAAATGTTCTTACACTGAAGGGCTGACTTCTTAAACTTGGCGCCTTTAGCATTTGTGCTGACTGACTCTGTTGTGATGATTTTCCATGAATGGTAGAGTGTACAGTAGCTTCCCTGGCCTCCACTTTCTATATGGAAGGACATCCTTCTACTGTGATAAATTTGCCCTTCTCAACCTTGGTTGGGAAGCAGTAGGGCATGGCAGTGGTGGGAGAGGGAATTCCTTCCTGGCTTTGTTGTGTAAAAGTTGATGGCTTGCAAAATTTTATCTCAGGTCTTAGATGACAATTTATGTGTCTCCAAAGTGGTGACTCCAATACTCTTTTACATGGATACTTAGTTCTGCTCACTCAAATACATTAGGATTGGATAGTTTGCATATATCAAGTGCTTTAGCAGTTTTGATGTTGGTTTTTCTTGTCTCTTACCTTCTCTTTGCTGCCTTGCCTCAGTGGCAATAAACTTCAGAGTCTTTCCTCCATTTGACCCTGTATTTATATGAAGTCTTCCCAGAGCCAGAAATGTTTGCCTTCATCTCTCTACCAAGACAATCCCTAGAAACTCCTTTGAATCCATCTTTCTCAAATGTCATTTCCTCCGGAAATCTTTTACTGAGAACTTCAGATGTACTGATGGCTGCTTCTTTTGTACCACTTGGTTGTTATTTTTATGGCATAACAGTTTGTACTGGAATGAAGCATTTGCTTAGTTATTTCTTTCTCTCTTCCACACTAGATTGGATTCCTTAAGAGTGTGTGTATGTTGGGAGGGGGGCTCTTGGTGTACATCTCTTGTCACAGGCTTCTTTGCCTGGAATCTAGTAGGGACTTAATGTTTTTCTATGTGTGAAGGATGATAAACAAAGGGGCTAAAGTACACCTAATTCTACTGCAGCCACAATTGTTCATGGCTGCACCTCAACAGTGAGTTTGACTATTTAGAAATTTCCATTCTTAAGCAACTCATGAGGCTCCTTGACTAGGGATATTGAAAAGAAGGGAAGGGAGTTGAGTCAAACAGAAGCAAATGATCCTATGAGCAAGGCACATATAAATCTATCTCCTAATTAATTTAAACATGCACAAAGCTAATTATAATATGCAGAGTACAGGTAAGATCTTGTTTAATCACTAATCTCTCCCGGTTAGTCACAGCACCCCGGAGGCCATGTCTGTTAGTATGTTGTTGTGGGACTCAACCCCACCCTCACTGTTTCACTCCTCACCTATAGTTTTGGATTTTCTCAGTGAATGTCCATGTCCCTCCACCACAGCAAGGTCCTGGCTTGTCTAGCCTTTGCATTCTTGACTTGGCATTACCTTGTCCTCAGAAAGAGGCCTAGCAGCTTGGTGTTCAGAATTCTGCTTCCACTTTGCTGCCAGCTTGTCTGCACCAAATGTTAGACGCACTCATGTGGCCTCAGCTTGGACCATCCTTCATTCCCTGGCTGCCTAGTTCCCCAAGGTCTGTGCTGTGCGCCTCTGGATGTGTTCTGATCGCAGCCGCACATCTGCTGTTTACTTTTCTCTGCACTTTGGGAGGGGCTGTTTATCCATCCTGAGGTTTCTGGTGGGAAGAAATAGCTTCAGGGCAGAGACTTAAGAACAACATGTCTTAGAAACAGACCTCTTTCTCCTGGTTTCTTCCTGCTGCAAGTTGGTGCCTCCTTGGCTGTATTTAATTGATGAGAATTATGGTGCTTGCTACACGCTTACCCTTGGTCAGGTGGAATGGGAGAAAGCTTCAAAAGTTTTCAGAAACATTTAACTTGAAAAATGAAGAATGTGTAAAACACGCTACCAGTTTGGGGAAAATGAAGGGAAACACACACAGGCATAAACACATGCAAATATTTTCATGATTATGCATCACTTTCTTTGGAAACATACACACAAAGGTAGTGGAATTGGTCACTGATGAGAAAGGGTACTGAACAGTGGGAAGATGGGGTGGTAGATAAGTTTTTAATTGTATCATTCTTATTTGGAACTTTTGCCTTCTGATCCAAGAAAATTAATTATCTAATCCAAATATAAATGGGAAAGTCAATAAATGAACAATTCATTAAAAAGATCATGTTTATAAAGGTAAGACCTAATAAATATGAGTATTCACTTTCAACAAAAGAAATATAAATTTAAATTACAGGATGATTTTATATATTCAACTGACAAAGACCATAACAAGAAATAATATAGGGTATGAATGTGAATATCAGAAACCTTTTTCTCAAATACCCTTGGCAGGGTGTAAATAGATTCTGATGATCCATTAATATTTCTTCCAGAGATGTACCTTTGTCTATTTTCATGTATCACTGAAAGTCATAGAAAGATGTTCACTGCAGAATTATTTGTATTGGTAAATGACTGAAAGCAATCTAAATATCCTAGTAATAAATGTGAAATTTATGATATATTTATTTCAGTTTAATATTGTTATTAAAAGGAATATGATCTAATATATTTATAAATACTCAGACTAAAACATTTCTAAGATATTGATTTCCTTGTGTACACTGCTTCACTATGGCTGTTTCTCCTTTATGGTCCCTTTCCTTCTTTCCCAGTTTTAGTTATGATATTTTAAAAGTAAGGCATCTAAATAATTCAATTATTTTAATTATGAAATTATTTTAATTAGTAAATTGAAGGACTCTGTGTGATTGCAAGTGTGTTTAAAAATCAAGATAAATGCTGCTTCTATTAAGCAAGTCTACACTTCCTCTGTTGAAATGAACATAGTATTTTAAGATTTTTACATTAACATTGTTTGGGTGAGAGCTTATCGAAGGTTCATGTGATCAGGTCATTGGTCTGTGGCACACTTGGGGGATAGTGGAACAGTGCTAGTTCATAGGGGCAGCCCTTGAGGAAGTATTGGGACCATGACCCCTACCTGTTTTCCTTTGTTTTCTGACCATTGGGAGGTAAACAGGCCTCTTTTTTTTAAATTAATCTACAAATTTTTATTTATATTACAAAAAGTCTTGTTTTACATTTCAATCCCTGTTCCCTCTCCCTCCCCTCTTCCCCTGCCTTCCACCAACTCCCTATCTCATCCCCTTTCTGGTCCCCAGGGAGGGTGAGGCCTTCCACAGGGGATCTCCAAAATCTGTCACACCATTTGGAGCAGGGCCTAGGTAGTTGTCTAGGTTTACAGAACCAGGCATGGGTTCCCTTCTGTTGAGAAGGCTTTAAATCCAATTAAATAGCTGTTGGTTATAGTCACTACTGTACCTGTGGGGATATCATGCTTTACTAGTCATTGCTGTGATTTGTAGGTATCATAGCTGGATGGGACTATTGTTTGCTTTTCTCCCTTGACAACTTGATTCCAGTACTATGAGAGCTAGTCCTCAAGAAGGAAGTTTCTGGGTCTGAATCAGCTTGATGTACAATCCTAATTAAAAAAAAAAAATTCTAAGGCAATTCTTTAAGGATGCTGATTTTTTTTTTAAATTTATAAGATTCCAATCCTAAATAATAAAAACATTAGCAGAGGTATCACAATACCTGATTTCATAATGTTCTACATGGCCATAGTAGTAAATGCAGCTGATATTTGTGCAAAAACGTACACACAGCCAAGGACCCTGTTATAAGTTCACACAGCTACAGTCATGTTAAGCAAAGAAAGAAACAAAACAAAAACAAAACACACACACACACACACAAAAAAAAAAAACCTCTTTGGAAAAAAACCCAACATCTTTAATGAATTACATTGGGAAAAATGGAATAACATGTAGAATAAAACTTGATCCTTCTATCTCATTCTGCACACAAATCAATCCCAAATGGATCAAGTATTTTCATGTTAGATCTTATACTTCTAAACTTCTAGCAAAAAGAATAAGGAGTAGACCTCAGGATACAGACACAGGAGGTCAATCTGAATAGGACTCTACTCAGTTACAAATTAAGACCAGCCATTAACAAATGGAACTTCATGCAATTGAAAAGGTTTTATACTGCAGCAGCAGTTGTCAAGAGAATAAGAAGCCCAGACACAAGTGAACACCAGGATACCCTGTCCCTACTGTGGACTCGAGCAGGTGACCAGAAAAATGGGTGACCTGGGTACATTTTTTTTCTTTTTGGCATCAAAAGACCCGAGGTAAAAAGAAACACACCTTGGATGTCTTGGATGTGCCCACCAAGGAGACCCCCTTGATCAGACCCCACACAGGAGGCTGGCCCCATCTCCCCAGGCCAAGTGGAACATGTGGGATTATTGAGTCTGGGGATGAATAGACAAGAGCAAAAAAAAAAAAAAAAAAAAAAAAAAAAAGAGAGAGAGAGAGAGAGAGAGAGAACAATGTCCAGAGACCTACAAGGATGACCCCAACTAACAATCTGAGTGACACTAGAAAGGCTACCTTCCCTGATAATGAGATTGATGACTAACTTATATGCAATCATAGAGCCCTCATCTAGAAGCTGATGAAAACAGAAGCAGACACCCACAGCTTAACACTGAGCCAAACTCTTGGAATCCAGTTGCAGAGAGGGAAGAGTGATAAGAAAATGGGGTCAAGACCAGGCTACAGAAACCCACAGAGACAGCTGACCTGAACAAGTGGAAGCTAATGGACCTGGAGACTGATAGCTGGGAATCCATCATGGGACTGGCTCAGATCCCCTGAACGTGGGTCTCAGTTAGAAGGCCTGGGCAGCTAAGGGATTTCTGACAATGGAACCAGGATATATCCCTGGGGAATAAAAGGATGTTGGGAGCACATTCCTCATGGAGGGATACTCCCTTAGCCTAGAGGCAGGAGGGAGGGCCTAGTTTTTCTCTATATATGTACACATATATATGGAGAAAAAGAAGCTTACAGAATGGGGGGTGTGTGTGGGAGCCTTTGACAGAGGATTAGTGTCTACAATATACAAGGAATTAAAACAACTGAGAACCAAGAAAACACGAACTCAATTCAACATTGGGGTATAGAACTTCACTGAGTGTTCTCAGAAGAAATTTAAATGCCCAAGGAATACTTTTTTAAATGTTCATCCTTTGCCACCAGAGAAATATGAATTAAAAATACTTTGAATTTTCATTTGATTCCTGCAAGAACAGCTAAGATTATGAAAATAAAATATAATGCCTGCTGGGACAGATGTGGTAAATGAGGAACTCTCATTTACTGCTATTGGGAGTGCAAACTGGTGCAGCCTCCATGAAAATCAATGTGGCAGTAATAAACGAGATATATGTATCACAACCCCTTCTCAAGGTCCTGAGTCCACCATAGAAGAGTGAGCAGAAAGACTGTAAGAGTGAGTCAGAGGCTGAAGAGCAAACATTGTTTTCTGGACATGGCAGGAGCACCACACTCTTGAACTCACAGAAGCTGTGTTTGCCTGCTGAAGACCTGCATGGAAATAACGCCATCATTGCAGCACGGCACTAGAAGGCATTCAAGAGCTACAATGCTTAACTGATGCGCTATGGACAATGATGGTTTCTAGGGGAAAGAGAGGTAGTTTTCTTTAAGGGTAGATTCTGGTAGGTGATCACACTTCAGTGGATAACCTTACACACAAAAGTACATGTACAACACAAATTTGATTTGGTGGGTTTAAAAAAAAAAAAAAAACCAAACAAATAGGACATAGTGTTGGGGGCTTTGGTAGGTAGGGATGGATCAGAGAGGAGTTAAAGGGAGAAGTTTGGAGTGAATACAATCAAAATACATGGTAGGAAATTCTGAAAGCAGTAAAAGCATATTTTAAATAAATGAAGTTAGAGTAATAAATACAGCATGATAGAAAAAAGGGGGCAATACAGAAAAAAGAAAAAGCATGTGTGCGCACACGCGAGAGAGATAGAAATGGGGGTGTGGGGAAGGTTGTTGAACAGCAAGGAAACAAGTTTTAATGAGTATATTTATAAAAATAAAAATGAAAACATAGGGAAAGACAGATGGCACAATGGTTACAAGCACTTGTTGCTCTTGCAAAGACTGAGAATTCAGTTCCTAGTACCCACGTAGTGGCTCATAACCACCTGTTAATTTCTGTTCCAGAGGATCCAATGCCATTTTCTGGGCTCCATAGGCAGTGCACACACAGGCATTCATGCATGCACAAAAGACACAAATAAATCCATCTTTAAAAAATAAAAACACAAACATGAGGCTAGAGAGATGTGATTTAGTGGGTAAAAGCACTTGCTGTCCTTGCAGAGGACCCATGCTCACTTTCCAGCATCCATATAAGGCGGCTTACAACTACTTGTCACATATGCAATAAATAAATAAATCTTAAAAAAATAAAAACAGTTTTTAATATTGTAAAGTCAAAGCATTACTAAATATTATTAAAAAGTAAAGCAATAGAAACATAAGAACAAAAACTAAATAAAAACGAACTACTGGAGCAGCCCCTTTCTGAGTCTTTGCAAGTTGCTAACATAGAGTGGGGTTGGAGTGAGAGGTGTGTTCAGTTGGACTCATGCACACTTCCCTTTTCAAGTGACTTCAGCGGGTACTGAGTGTGTATTGACTTAGTGTCTGGTGATCACCATAGCTGTCCTCACATTAGTAGCATCCTTTCTTATTACACCAGGGTCTCTGTGACAATGCTTTACTCTGCAGTCTGTGGGTTGGGCAGGTTCTCCACTCTCTTGAGAGTCTTTAGGTTGTAACCCCTGAGGTAACTCCTGTTCTGGCTGGAGTGTTTTCTAAATGCACTGAGAGCAGAGGAAGCAACTACAGCATGTCTGTATGTTTCTGAATGTTTTGATGCTTGATAAAAATGTATTTTCATTTTTATTTGATTATAGGAACTTTTATGTTTCTTTGATTTTTGTCAGTTACCCAGTTATTATTCAATACTGTTGCTTAGTCTCTATAGATTTGCATATTTTCTGTGGTTTTTCTTGTTATCAAGATCTACCATTAATCCTTATTGTGGTCATATAGAATACAGGAAGTTATTAAAATTTTCCTACATTTATTTAGACTATCTTTGTAGCCTAATATATGATCAGTTTTTACAGACATCTTATGGACTGCTGAGATGAATGTATATTCTGTAGTGTTTGAATGAAATGTTCTGTAATGTCTGTTAGCCTATTTGATTTATAGTATCAGTTAGTTCCAATATTTTTCAATTTAGTTTTGCGTGTATGATCTATTGGTGACAATAGGGTACTGAAGTCACCTACTATTACTGTGCTGTGTTAATCTGTGACTTTAAAGCTAGTAGTATTTGTTTTACAATATTGGGTGTATCTATGTTTAGTGTAAATGTGCTCAAAATGGAAATGTTCTGTTAAGGTATTGTTCCTTGATATGTATGAAGTATGATTATTTCATCTGATATATGTTGATTGAAGATGTGTGATGGGAGATGCCATTCTATAAATATGTTTCTCGTATTGGTTAATGAATAAAGCACTGCTGGCCAATAGGAAAGCAAGATAGGTGGGACTAGGAGACAAGGAGGATTGAGAGAGAGGTAAGATGAGATTCAACATATAGAGACTTGAGAGATCAGAGGTCCGGACCCTCTCTCCAATAAGATAAGATCATGTGGAAATACTTACATTGATAGAAGTGGGTTAATACTTAAGACAGAGGTAGCGAATAAGAAATGCTAGTAACTGGCCAATAGCTTTATATCTAATACAATGTCTCTGTGTGTTATTTGGGGCTGGTGCAGTTGTAGGACCAGGCTGTTTGGAAAACTACACGTAACAGATATGAGAATAAATATCCCATTTTATTGGAATAACTTTGTCCATCTTTTCACCCTGTCTCTTGTAGTTGTTAAGGGTATTACCTGAAGGCAGCAAAAAGGTGAATCCTGCTTTCTAATCCAATGTGTTTCTCAGTGTCTTTTGATTAGACAATTGAGTCTATTAGTATACATTCAGAGTTATTAATTAAAACTATGCATTAATTACTGCCATTTTGTTGATTTTGTGGTATTTTCTTGGTCTTCATTTGCTTAACAATTGTCTTAATATCTTTAATATTTTCCTGTAGCTTCTTTGCTATGTTTAGCATTCTCTTCCATTTGGAGTTTTCATTCCAATATCTACCATGCAGACATGACATAAATTGCTCTTTTTTTTTTCATGGAAAATTTCTCTATCTACTTATATCATGGCAGATAGTTATCTACACTGTCAGTTGTAATCTTTCAGGACTTGAAATACATTCTTCCATGCCATCCTCACTTTTGAGCTTCCATTGAAAAATCAGCTGTCATTCTGATGGGTCTTTACATGTCATTTGTGTCTTCTCTCCTGAAACTTATAATACACTGTATTTTTAAAATATTTAATGTTCTACCTATAATATAAGTAGTTTATTCTACGGTCTTCTTTGGTTTTCTGTATGTCAGCTGTTTTCTTACAGGGTCAATTTGTCTGGATATTATATGCTATTCTACTACCATGACTGTCATTAGTGTATTCTCTGTGTATTTTGGAACATTGCTTCCTGGGGATAGGTGACTCGGAGTCTCACCCTACAGCACACACTAGCCTAGAACTCAGTATTTAGCTCAGAGTGGCTTTGAATTTGTGCTACTACTGCCTTAGCCAGGATTCTTCCTAACTATTTAATCACTTAATTACGTTGTATGTGCTTGTGTGTATGTATATACACCACAAGCATACAGGCACTGACAAAGGCTAGAAGTGGATGCTGGATCCCCAGGAGCTGGAGTTACAGGCAGTTGTTAGCCTCTGATATGGGTGTTGGGAACCACACTCTGCAAGTGCTCTTAACCACATAGCCATCACCTCAGCTCTGTATAATCTGTTTTGTTTTTAATAAACAAAACAAAAGTAGGCAGGTAGTGATAGCTTTAAGTGACTTACTATGTATCTTACGAACACTGTTTTGATTTTATGGTAAAGTATAATTTTAAAAAGGTGCTCTTTCTGAAAACAGTTTGCATGTTTTCTGAATTTGAGTGCTTTTTTTTTTTTAATGAAAGCCTTTAATTTTCACTGCTAAACATTTCTTATTTCCCATTACCACTGAGACTATAAAATACAACTATTGCTTTCAGAAAAGTGGTACCACTTACCCCAAAGTGGTACCTTCCTGACATCCCAGCCTCCATTGTGGTTCTTTCCCCTTCCTTTCTACTATTTCAATGTCTAGCCAGCTCTCAGACCTATTTTGTGTTTCTCTAATCAAAGCTGGACTTATTCGGGGAGAAATGTTTTTAATTTAAACTTTACTTATTACTCAAATTAACTTATGAGAGTGGTTTTTTTTTCTAATTAATCTTTACTCATTGAGTGAAGTAATATAATATACATTTATATATTTGTTATTTATTTATCCCATTGGTACTGCTTCTGTTCATTTTATTTATTTATTTTTTAATTTCATACTCAAATAGGTTTTGGGATTGTTGCGATGACCTTCACAGCTTTGGGGTAGATGTGATTGGGGCAAGGAGGGAGGGAATGAGGAAACTATAGACATACAGAAAATCTGGAATCGGGTGAGGCTTGTGCTTTGATGGACATGCAACAGCAGCCTGGGAACTCAGTGTGTTTATTTTATATGTAACAATGGAAGAGGCAGGTTTACTGTATATGGCTGAATGAGGAGGCAGGGTTAGTTAGTCTCAGTAGGCAGTCTCTAGTGTGGAGCAGTATCAGGCTGTAAATATTCAGAAGGAGGAGGCTGCAGTCTATCCTTTTTGCATACACTGTCAAGATCTAGATATACAACTATGGAAGTCATTGGTGCCATTTCTCTGATCCTGATCTGGGACTTGTGTTCACACACTTTGATTCAGGGTTTCATTTGCTTCCCAATGGTTTGTTTCCATATTTGTGATATAGGCCTATTTAATAGTAGCTGAATTTTCTCTCATGATTATTCTGTATAATTTTATTAGTTTCAGGTTTAGATGGCTAATTGTCCACTATTAATGTCCTGGAGGTTATCTTCCTTGGCTTCTTCAGGTATATTTTTCTATTGAGTTTAGATCTTAACTGTTTCCATTTTTTAGAAGTTAGATGTCAAAGCAGCACTCTACCGACCATACATACTTCTGTTTCCCCAACAAGTTTTCTTACGTCCTTGGTTTTCTGTGTTACTGTGAAGCCTTATATTTCTATCCTGGTAAAGGGTCATCTAATGCTTTTTTAACTGAAGGCTTGATATATTTAACCTGTTTACCGACACTAAATTTTTAAATAATAGTAATAAGCCACTTTCTCTTCCTCCTTTTGAATTCAAATTACATGTATTTTAGATTCCAATATTTACTGTTCATTTTTACTTGTATTAGCTTATCACCTGAATTCAGTCATGATTGAACTTATAACACAAACCTTATTCTGTAAGTCCATTCTTTATTGATTTTGTTAGATTTATTTTATTTTATGTGTATGAGTGTTTTGCCTGCATGCTTGTATGTATGTGCACCATGTTGTACATGGCTGGTACCCAAGGAGGTCAGAAGAAGGTATCTTCTCTTTGCAACACATGGAAACTATTACAGAAAACTACAACCAATCAAAATATAGAATTGTGGAGCTTGGTCCCAAAGGATACATCTATAAAATACTTCTTCACCTAAGGGTCAGGGAACATTAAGGAAGAGGGGGCAGAAAGATTGTCAAGAACCAGAAAAGCAGGGAGTTTGCTGCAAGATTATGTCTCCTAGTATTGTCAGAAATTACATCTATCATTTCTCACCCACATGATTGCCTAAACATGAGCTGAACAAGAATGATACCAATGGACAGGTTTCCAAAGTTAACAGGGAAAATTCCATGTACAAGGCCTCAACCCTACACAAAGAACTACAAGTAGCTAAGTTCTGAGAGAGGGAGAAATAGTCTCCAGGGAAGAGCACATCAACGGTTATCCAATATCAATGGTTTGTTCTGAAAACACACACACACACACACACACACACACACTCACACATA
Source organism: Phodopus roborovskii (assembly GCF_943737965.1). Taxonomy (NCBI): domain Eukaryota; kingdom Metazoa; phylum Chordata; class Mammalia; order Rodentia; family Cricetidae; genus Phodopus; species Phodopus roborovskii. The sequence continues at coordinate 1,885,612 of NW_026126485.1, forward strand.
CACAATTAACATTATTTAGACTGAGCCAGTTTTATGTAGGAATATATATGTATTTGTATACATATACAAACATATGCATGTGTATGCAATAGTAATTAACAAAAAAGGAGATTATTAATTTGAAGGAAAATAAGGATGGATATATAGGAGGGCTTGGAGAGAGAAAAGGGAAGGTAGAAATGTTGTAATTATATTTTATTCTCATACATAAAAGAAAAAAGGAGAGTGGCATGTTTCCCCTGGATTTATAATTATAGACAGTTATGAGCTGTCATGTGGTTGCGAGGAACCAAGCCTGGGCTCTCTTTAAGAGCACAAGTGCTCTTAACCACAGAGCATCTCTCCAGCTTCTCCTTTCATCCTTATGTCTAACATCAACACTTTCTGCTCCAAAGTCAAGTTTTGAGAGTGAGCCAGTGGCACTAAACTCAGATCTCAATTCCGTGAGACACTAAAAATGTTAATTAGCATCAGGCTAGTTCCTTCGTTTTCAGAATGTGACCTCCAATAAAAGCCTGCTTCCAATGGCTGTGCTGACTTTCCTTGTACTTCATTATTTCAAGTATTATCCAGGACATAAAACCAAGATCCAAATAAGGCCCTGGCATGATAGCTCATAATTATCTCCTTAGCTCTCCAACTTTCATACTTTCTGAGCTGCTTATTTTCCAAGAGGAAGTCGGTTCTCATAACTCAATAGTTCTTCATTGCTTGTATAATATTTAAACATATGTAAAACATATTAATTTTTAAAATCATATGTCTCCTCCTAGAAAGGTGTTATGTTACTTAAATTAAGGGGCTTGGGGAGTGAGACAGTGATTAAGTCTATTTCCAGACACAAACCACTTACAGATTCTCACAGTGTTTAGTGTCTGTGTTCCTGTTGCAGAAAAATCTTTAGAAGGGTCCTTTTTGCTTTAGCTAGTTCTTACACTCCAGTTATTTCCAGTTAATCAGGTGTCCTCACTGCCACTCTTATTGGGATTAACAGCCTCTGAGACCACTGGAGAGGATGAAATATACACTTATGGCTGACGTTGGACCCCTGAAAGTCTACAAGGAACCCAACCCTCTGAGCTCTCTAATTTGCTCAGTGTCTATTTCTCCTCAACTCTCCTTTCTTTTACTCTTTTACAGATCTCTCTTCAGTTGAAAGGCTTTTTTTTTTTTTCTTCACTGCACCTGGCTGTTATACAAATAAAAGCGCTGTTGCACACTTGAGGTCTCCTAGATTGGCACTGGAAGATGCCCCACTTATGATGGCTCCTCCCAGTAGGACGAAGCCAGATCAGTCGTCACTCAAATTCACTAATGGCAATTAGGATTATCTCTTCAGATGGGGAAATGATAAGGATAGGAGATAGAAATGGACAAGTAATTTAGGGAAAATGGCCATGGCTGTCCTTAGTCAGAAGTGGAAACCCCCTTTATTTTATCTTGAAACCAGAGATGTTAGAAGAATTTGGAGACTTGGGTCTCTAGTCTGGTTCTTAAATGATTTTAAGATACAGGAATATTATGGATTGACAGACTTGGAAGACATTGAAGATGAACTGCCCTCACCATCCATGATGGACTTTGAATTCCACCTGCTGTTTCCCTAGTAAAAATATAAAGATAAACATTGCCCATCCCTAGATTTAAATTACCAATTACAAGGTAGAAATACTAAGGCTTTGTTGAGGATCATTAAGAGAAAGCTTCTTCCTTAGGTCAAAAGAGTAAAATCTAAATTCTACTTCTCGCTGTTGGTGGTGGAAGAGTAGGGCATTCTAAGCTTCCCAAACAACTCATACTACTTACTGCCTTTCCCTTCAACCAACTGGGCCAGTCAACCACCAGGAAAGTTGATTTATCAGAAGCTATGCTAAGAAGCATAATTATCCCCTTGCTGAATTTATCATCCCTGGAAACCTCTTCTTCCTGCATGTGCTGACAAAGCTTCCAACACATGAATTTCAGAATGTGCTCAGTTTCCTAGGTTACCCAGAAAGCCTAACTTTTCCTTTTCTTTGTAGATGCTGGACAAAGCCTGGGCATGCTTCCCTGATGCTCTGATGTCTCTCTCTACATTGCAAAACGCATGACATTCCCTCTTCTATATCTCTCTCTGTTAGGCTGCTGCTAGGAAGCTCAGATAAAATTGTCTTTGAGCTTCCTCTTGAGTCTTTTAAAAACTTCTATTAACAAGAGTAAGAACTACAAAGAGAAAATCCCCATTTTCTTACTGTGACAGAACAAGGCATTGCAGAAATTCCTTCACCTGGTATTGTTGCTGAGGCCATTTTAGGTTTAGCTAGAATTTGAACTTCTTGATGGGGAAAGCTTATGGAAAATTACTCAACTTTATTCTGGGAACCTGAAGTCAAGATGTTACACTACTTGTGCAAAACTTCCCCCTTTCAGCTAACTGCTTATCTTAGCTTCTGTTAAACTGCTTGCTTGTTTGGCCCAGAATGTGGTTTTGCCCAAAACAAAACAAAAAAACAAAAAACAAATAAAAAACAAAAACAAAAACAAAAAACCAAAAAACAAAACCAACAACAACAAAAAAGAAAACCAACCAAAGGAAAAAAAAAAACCCAAAACAAAAACAAAAAACAAACAAACAAAAACCACCACCACCAACAAAAAACTTCCTTACTCTTAATGCTCGGCATTACACTTGAGTCTTAGTGTTGTCCTAGCCGGTTAGAATAAAGACTTTCAATTGGCCTCTGCAACTGACAGTTTCTCTGGCTTTCTCTGAAGGGAATCAACCCCCTTCTTGGCTTAAGATCTGTGCCCTCTTGTGGGAATCTGAATCCTTTTGGCCCATCAGGTTGCCCAGAGAAACTGAAACCTCCACCAATTCTCTTAACCTCACTGGAGGAGATTAACACCCCTCACCACTCTAGAGACTGGTTTATAGTTTGTTTATCTGGTGGGCACCCTGTAACACTACTAACACCACCAAGTGTGGAGCCATCTTCTCCTAAGTGCTTCAATGACAGAGCCAAGTCTTCTTCTACCTATATATTTAAGCTACTGGCCCTTTTGCATTCTACCAGAATTGCTGTGGCATGTTCAGTTCAGCCTTGTCATTGTTCCCTGTTCTCAGGCACATAGGGTGGCTCATTTTTAAAAACCAGATTTGCTCTCAAGATGGTTCAAGACCACTGACCTTCAAGTCACATGATGACCAAATGAATTTGTTTTAGTTACCATCCAGCAATTGCTATGAAGATCAACCATGACCAAGACAACTCTTAAAAAAGAAAGCACATCATTGGAGTCTTGTTTACAGTTTCAGAGGCTTAGCCCATTATCATCACAGCAGGTAGCATGGAGATACACAGGCAGACATGCTGCTGGAGAAGTAGCTAAGAGTTCTACATCCTGATCCATAGGCAAACAGGGAGAGAGGGAGAAAACTGGGACTGGCATGGGCTTTAGAATCCTCAAAGGCCACACCCAGTGACACACTTCCTTCAACATGGCTGTACCTACTCCAACAAATCTACACTTTCTAATCCTTCACAAAGAGTGACACTCCCTGATGACTAAGCATTCAAATAAATGAGCCAATGGGGGCCATTCTTATTCAAACCACCTCAGGGAATCCTTGTCCACTACTAAGCCTTCTGCTGGAGGAATCAAGGTTGTCAGCAACCTGCAACTGAATTTATTGTTTACCATCCCTGTGTGCTTCTCCTGAGGGTAGGACTGCTGGTTAGTTTCTTTTCACTATGTCTGCCTGGCTTGCACTCAAACATAGCTTGCTTTCCCACATGGAGCCTTCTAGCCATGCACATAGATCTGTGTTCTGCTTGGCTTCCTTTTCTCCCTTGTGTCACCCCTTTTATCACAACCCCCACGTTTTTTTTAGGTATGCTATCACAGCCTTTTGGATCTTTTGAAGCTCTTCTCTTCTGACTCTCCTTCTGGTCACAGGACAGCTGTTTCTAGTCTACCATGCTACCTAGAAGTCTAGCTGGTTAGCAAACCACAAATCTAAAGGGGGGAATCATACCCACCCCTTTTCTGTGCAAACATTTGCTTTCCTTTAGCATTCATTGCTGTGGTTGGGGCAATCAGGAAATTCTTGGTATCTCATCAGAATCCACTACTGTCTGGTTTCTGAATGTTATATTTCCTTAAGGTAAAACACATATTGTGGCAGTAGCTTGTTCTGACTAGTACTGGAATTGTGTGCTGAAGGAGGTGATAGAGTGGTGATTTGGCGAGAGCTTAGGAAGCAGCACATGCTTTGGCATCTTGGGTAATGAACATTCCCTTAAAAGCCAGAGTTTCTAAACTGTGTGTGTGTGGGGAGGGGGGGGGGATGAAGGCCCTGCACTGTGGAAAGCAGAATCTCCAAGTGAGTGAAGTCCCAAAGTGTTCTGTTAACATGGCCATGGCCATGCAGATGTGAAAAGGCAAAGCCTTCTCCCCAGGGTGAGGCTCAGGGGGTCTGCAAAGCCTTCCTGTACTCCAAGTGTTGATAGTGTGTGCAGAAGATGCCCACCAGAGCTGACCCCACTCCCCACAAGCCAAGCATTTATGTTTGAAGATTGCTTCCCTCCTCCTGCTCAGGTTAGCTGTACCCATCTCCTTGATCCAGCTGCACACCATAAACCCTGCCTCCTTGTTTATCTGTATGCAATAACTCAACCTCCCTGTTCAACTATATGTAATATAACACTGAGTTTCCTAGGTGCTGAGGATTCTTTATCCAAGAACCAAGTACACTCCAACCCAGATTGACTTGTCCTTCCTTCATTTTCTCACCACTCCAGTCAGGTCCATCCTTAGAGCATGCTACACATGGTGCTGGCTCTTGGAGGTCTTCCTGTGACCTTCCCATGCCCTTTGTGTAGAAAGGACAGAGGGTCTTCGGTGGTGGGAGGACACTTCAAAGAAGTTTGTTTAGATTTGGAAGAATGTTTGTTTTTATAACCTCCTGGTTCTAGTTGAGTTAGACAGCAAGGCTTTTTATAAGAAAACACAACTCCTAAGCAATAAAACTTCCACTGGGTGCATGAGCCTGTGTGGGCACCTTCTCCCCTATTGTAGGTGGGTGGATGCCATCTCAGATTGATCTCTGTGGTTGGAAGACAGATTTCCCCATTCTTCCCAGATTCCTGTTGTTGGGTATCATCTTAATTAAAATGAGACTTGGGTTTGAAGGCCCCTTCTCACTGATATCTGGTTTTGTTTTATATTTGGTTTAGTTTAATTGTCCTTTTCCCTTCTGCTGTTTAAAAATTAAGTTTATTTAAATGCAAAGAATGTACTGTTTATTTAAGCAAATGTTATCTTTATGTAGAAAAGAGGGGCAGACAGGCTTGGGGATTCAGACTGCTTCCATTGCTGCCCCAGCTTCAGAGCTCTGTGGTTTGCCTTTTCTCTTTTGGGTGTGTTTTACTTCCGGCTGTGCTGCGTACATGAAACCGCTGGGTGGTGAGACACTTTGGCAAGCTACACTACCTAAATGTTCATTAAGCAAGCAACTGTTCATCACCATCCATCCTTCATAAGATAAGATTGCAATACTTTCTTTTAAAACTCTTTTAAAAGACTTTTCTTAGTCTTATTGGAGTTTTGTTTTAGTTAGGGCTCGGACTACAAGCAGTGTGGAGAAAACAACTTTTTTTTGTGCTGTGTGCACTGAGTTAGCTTTGTTGCTTTGTTTTTACAATGCTCTCACAATTCTCAGGCTTTTGCAATATTTTCTGCTATTCTTTAACTTACCTTTTTAATTTTTTGTTTTGCTTTTTTTTTTTTTGACAGGGTTTCTCTGTGTAACTTTGGCTGTCCTGGAACCCATTCTGTAGACCAGGCTGACCTCTAACTCAGAGATCTGCCTTCCTCTACCACCCTATTAAAGGTATGTGCCACAAATTGCTAGGTTTACCTTTTCTAACTTTGATAGTCCTTGGCAGAGAAGAAAATTTCAGTTTTAATAGGGTTCAGGTTGTTATCTTCCCCAACAAAAGATCATGTCTTTGAAATTGTACTAGAAAGTCATTGCCAAATCACTGATCATGCAGATTTTGTGTGTGTGTGTGTTTTAAATTTATTCCTGTGGTCCATTTAAATTAATTGTTGTAAGAATTGTAAGGCCTACACCCAGATTAACTTTATTTATTAAAATGACAAATAAAAATTGCTTATGTTTATGGTGTGCAACTTGACAAATTGAGGATCGTTAAATCAGAGTAATTATGAGATACTGTCCTACACTATAAATTACAGTAAGATTTCTAACAGACATACAGGACTTTTTTTTTTGGTGGTGAGAGCTTTGAAAAAAATCTCTCCTTTTAACCATATTAAGTAAATTGTATATTCTTATTAAAGTAATCATCAGATACTGTACAGTGGATAATTTAAATTTTCTTCTCCTCTCTAATGGACATGTAATCTCTTAGAATTTTCTCTCTAACTCATCTCCTAACTCCAGCCCCTGGTATCTACCATGCTACTCACCACTTCTATGAATAGGCTGCTTTTAAATTCTTCATACAAATATCATCGTGAGACATTGATTTGTCTTTCTGTGACTGCCTTATTTAACTTAATATGGTATCTTTCAGGTTCATTCATGTTGTAACAAGTGACAAGATTTTCTCATTTTTAAAAGTTAAATACTACCCTAGATCTATATATACTCAATTTTTCATTGTCCATTTCTACCAACTTGTATTGGTTCTGTATCTTGACCATTTTAAAACAGATTTTTTTTTTTTTTGTGTGTGTGTGTGTGTTGCTATCCAGTCATCCCAGCATTATTCTCTGTGTGTCTTTGTTGAAGATGAGGTAGTAATACTTAGGTGGTTATCCTCTGGGCCTCTACTCTGTTCTGTTGTTGGTTTAGCCATCCTTTTCAACTGTGCTCCATCGTCTTGAATCCTGCCCTATATGTAGCTTTTGCAACTGAGTAGAGTCAGTACCCATCTCTGTTGTTTCTCAATGTTATGCTTATTATTCTGATGTTTTTGCCCCTCCTTGGTTTTTAGAATCAATTTGCTGACAGGTACAAAATGAATCTGTTGGGGTTTTGATTGGGATTGCATTGATTGTATAGGTTAGGTTGGGAAGAATTTACTGCCTCATGGTGAGTCTTTCTACCCTAGATCTGGAATACTTGCACTTTTATCTAGTACTTATTTGATTTCCTTCATCAGAATCCTGTAGTTTTATTTGTAGACAGATTTTTACACATTTTGTTAAATTTATACACAAACATTTTTATTTTGGCGATGTATTAATGCAACAACTGCTTTTCATCTCAAAATGTATTTGTTCATTGCTGGTACTCAGGAAAGTTCTTGGCTTTGGAACATTAATTTGTATCATTTAGACTTGTTGCAATCCCATACTTGTTCCAGGAGTTTAGTTCATTCTTTTGGATTGTCTTCATATTCAGGTCAGTTTCGGGCAAAGACATTTTTTTTCCTTTGAGATGGGTTTCTCTCTGTAGTCCTGGCTGTCCTGGAACTTGCTTTGTAGACCAGGCTGGCTTCCAACTCACAAAGGTCTGCCTGTCTCTGCCTTCTGAGTGATGGGGTTAAAGGGCTTCAAATCTAAATCTATGTACTCTTCAAACCTTCTTTCTTGTTTTATTGTTTGGGCTGAGATTTCTAGCTTTATGTTGGAGAACAGTCTGATGGAGAGACACTTGCCTTGTTCTGATCTTGGTGGGGAAGTTTCTAGTTCCTCACCATTAATTATATCAGCTATAAACACACACAGAGAATTTTTTTGGCCAAGTGTGGAAATTCCCCTTTACTTGTAATTTACAGAGAGATTTTTAAGTCATGGATAGACATTGGAATTGCCTTAATTTTTCAGAAAGACAGACGTATGGAGCTCACATCCTATAAAGTCTAGACATGAAAGTGTACAAGTTAGTATTAGACCATTTACAGAACTATGCACATTTTCTCATTCTAAAGCAGACCTGTTTTCAATAGAAATCCCCCCCATATCCTATTCTCCTAGCCAGAATCACCCTTAGTTCTGCTTTCTCTTTCTACGGATTTGCTTATTTTGGACATTTTATGTTGTCATCTGTATCTGGCTTCCTTCACGTGGCATAATGTTTTCAGAACTCATTCATGTAACATCTATTAATAGTTTATTGACTTTTACTTCCCAAAAATATTCCATTGTGTGATATAGCACACTGTATTAATTTACTCAGTTAACAGCTATTTTAACTTCTTTCACTTTTAGGTGATTCCAAATAATGCTATTATAAACTTTCATGGACAGACTTCTGTGTGACCAAATTGGTTTCAAGTAACTGGAAATGGAATGTTGATCATATGGTAACTCTGTGTGTTCCCATTTTGCAATATGACTATTTCCCCCTCCCAAAGTGGACACATCATTTTATATATCTACTGATGACATATGAGAGTCCCTTGTTTTCTACATCTTCAACAGCACATCTTGTTTCTGTCTTTTATTAGTGTCCTAATGGATGTGTAGTTGTATTTTATTACACCTTGTTTTTTCCTCTCTTCAGGGACTGCTGGTGTGGATCTTTTCTTGTGAGATTTGTTGCTTGCACATCTTTGGAGAAATGTTTAAATCACCTCTCCATTTTAAAGTTGTATTAGTTTTATTTTTTCACTTCAGTTTTTTTTTTGTTTTTGTTTTTTAACCCAGCACAAACTCTAACAACAATCTGTCCTCAAAATAGCACAGTCCCTAACCTTATACAAAAAAAATCTCAACACTTGTCTTTATACCCACAGATAACTGCTATCTTCACTACTCATCAAGGAAACTTCTTTTTGCAACAGATGGAGACCATTACAGAGAACCATAGCCAATCAAAATGCACTGTGGAGCATCCCAGTCCCAGTGGGTATATCTATAAAACAACTGCATCTAAGACTCAGGAACCTTTGAAGGAGAAGGGATAGAAAAACTGTTAGATCCAGAAGATCATGGAGTTTGTTTTAAGACTGTGTCTCCTAGTAATGTCAGAAGTTACACCCATTAAGTCTCACTAACATGACTGCATAAACATGAGCTGAACATGGACCATATCAATGAACATGCCAAAGTGAATGACGAAATGTTCACAAGACCTCAACCCTACACAAAGAATTACAAGAAATTGAGGCATGCTGGGAGTGAGAGAAATACTCTTCCCCAGGGAAGAGCACACCAACTGGTTATCCAATACCAAATGGTCAGCTCTGGAAATATATATATATATATATATATATATGTATGTATGTATGTATATATATATATATATACACACACATACATACATACATACATACATACATACATATACACACACTCACATGAGTAACCTTATATAGACTGAACAGGTTATATTTAAGAATATATGTGTACATACATATATGCATACAATCATAATTAATAAAAAAGGTCATGAGTTTGAAAGAGAAGTAGGAAGGGTATATAGGAGGGTTTGAAGGGAAGAAAAGGAAGGGAGAAATGTAATTATAATCTCAAAAAAGTAAAACTTTTTCCTTTTAAAAAGTTATTTGTACTAATTAAATTTGTTAACATTGCATAAATGTATAAAATGCATTCTAATTGCTTTCATCTGTCACACTGTTAACATTCCCTCCTCCATATAAATCCCTTTCCCACACTGAAAGTCAGTTTGTAATATCTTCTCAGTGAAAAGAATGTTCATGTTTATGGACTTCATGATTTTTATACTGATTTATTTCAATCCCTTTAGTCTGTGTTTATGTGGTAGTTTGTCTAGCCCACTGATACTTTTAATTGCTTCTTCTGGAAACATCTTATTTTATTGAGTGTTCTTTAACATATATGCAATTAATTGTTGAAGAAATATTGTTGTTGTTTACAAAACAAGGAAATGTTCTTTTTTTCGGGGGGGGGTGGGTTCTGGTTTTGAGAAAAATGTTAAGATGATTTTTTACATCCTTCTATCATCAACACTGAAGTCTTCCTTATATCAGATTTCTATATCCCTCATGTAGGTACAGCAGAGAATAGCCAACCAAGAATGTTTAGCAACAAAAGCGGGCCTGTTTAGGAAACTTATTCTGCCATATACAGTTCTATGATCTGGGACAAGATACTGAATCATCTCTTAAGTAAAATGGCAATAATCGGAAGTACATTATAATATGACTGTGAGGATTAAAGTGAGAGTGGAAAACAACTTACAAAGAATTTATCTATTACCTACTTTTTTTCCTTCCATCTATCTATCTATCTATCTATCTATCTATCTATCTATCTATCTATCTATCTATCTATCCATCTATCTATCTATCATATACCCATCTGTCATCTATCTATCTATCTCTCTATCTATCTATCTATCATATACTCATCTGTCATCTATCTATCTATCTATCTATCTATCATATACCCATCTGTTATCTATCTATCTCTCTATTATCTATCAATCTCTCTATCATCTATCATATCTATCATCTCTTTATTATCTATCATCTATCTTTCTATCTATCTATCTATCTATCTATCTATCATCTACGTATCTGTCTGCTCAACAAATCCTCACTTTCCCTGTGCTTCTATGTGTTTTATGCCATATCATCCCCTTAACACTGAGAATGCTCTGTTAAATCTTCAGGTGTGAAGACCAAACAGAGTATTGTAAGATTAATCGGTCATAGCACCAATATCCAGAACTATTTACACTCTTCTGTTCTGAGCATTTCAGACACATGTACACTCATTCAGTTTCTGTCCAAAAAACAAAACAGCTCTTACTAGTGAAAGTTTACTTCTTAAAGTTAAACTTTTGAGGGTAGAAAGATAGCTCCTCTGTAGAATGCTTACTGCTCTTGCAGAGGGACCAAATTCAGTTCCCAGTGCTCATGTTTGGTGGCTCACAACTGTCTGTGACTCCAGCTCCAGGGGATTGAAAGCTCCTGGGCCTCTACTGTTACCAGGATGAATGTATAAAATTCTCACAGACACAAGCATACACATAATTAACAACTAAAAATAAGATTAAAAACCTCAAGCTTTTGACATTTTTTCTTTGATCTAAGTGTCTTAATGACTTCCTTTTTGAAGTGACTTTTGGGACTTGTCATATTTTCTAGCTTTCACTGGCTACATGGTATTATTCTGTGATCTTTTTTTCACTTTTAGCATAGGTACACACTGCATTCTATGCCTTTTCTTTGATGGATTCCTGCTTCATTTGTATATAGCCCACCCTCAATAACACTTTTCAGAGCAGGAATGTAGAAAAACCCTGATGGTGTGTTAGCTTCAGAATTTCAGATTTGAAACTCATGCTTATTGAAATGCATTTTTTCTCTAGCATTCTCATAAGATCCTTGCTATTTTAATTCCTGTTCACTTGTAAATAAACATAGACCCCTCTTTCCCTTCATTTAATTTCATTTACAAATTTTGAAATTAACCTATGTGTATGGGTATTGTGTCTGCATGTAGGTCTGTGGTCCATGCCCAGATAGGTCATCAGATTCCAGGAACTGAAGTTATAGTTTATTGTAAGCAACCATGTGGGTGCTGGGAATTGAACCTGAGTCCTCCGGAAGAACAGCCAGTGCTCTTATTTTCTAAGCCATCTTTCTAGCCTCAGAGTTCATTTTATTTTTTAATATAAGACTTTTAATGGTTGAGTTCCCACCCCCACCCATAGTTTTAAGATTGACATTCTATTTTAAATTATTTCTTTGCCTTCATTGATTTTCAGTTGTTTTAGGCATGTACATAGAGAGAGGCAGCCAGCAACTTAAAGGCCTCTCTGTTATGTAATGAAGGTTCTGGAGATCCATACTCCTGGAAGATCTTAGCACACATACAGTGATACTGGCCCTGCCACACAACATTGAGTCACTGATATGACTTCATCTCATGTAGGTATGTGTTCACCAACATCTCCCAGTTTCCTTCACTCTCTCCCATAGCTCAGTTTTATATTATTCACTTTCTGATTTTGAGGTGAGACTTCTGTAGTGATGACTGTCCCTACTCCAGACACCATCTGTGCCTACCTCAATGGTGGATATTCTAGGAGAGAATGGGCCCTTCTTTCTCAATTTTTTAGATATCCCTGTTTATAAGGAGTACAAGCTCTGGTTTTGTTTCTGCTTCATAGGGGCCTGACTGCCTTCTGTGGCTTGGGGTTATATGACCATGTGTATAGAGACATTCACCCACTAAATAAGAATGTTTGTTCAGTTTAGAAAGGAGACATTTTAAACTCACTGAGCCACAGAAACAAGGTGAACTTGGATTAACAGTGCTTTCCTCTTGTTATGTCTCACTCTTGTTTCTGCTTCTCAACTGACTCTGAACCTAAAATAAAGAAGACTCTTCTTGCCTGATACTAGCTTGAGAGGGCTTCCATGGCAAATATCATATTTTATATTATTCACAGAAATTTGTTTTTTTATAAGTCTAGATGCTAGAGGTCTGGATCAAGAGGTTGAGTGTTTGTTTCTTCTGAGGTCTGGTTTTTAGTCTTATGTACCTGTGTCTTCATATGGTCTTTGCTCTGAGATAGTCCTTGTTTTCTCATAAGAGCATCAGTTATAATAGATTAGGCCTTACTCTAATGACCTTATTTTGATTTTATTACCTCTTTAAACTCCCTATATCCAAATGCATACACATTCTGCTGCAGTTTAGGAGATTAACATGAGTTTTGTGGGGACCAGTTCAGTTCATAGTAGCTATAACTTGTTAGTTTCCTAATACCTCAGCTTGTGATCTGGATGCATTTCTAGCTGCATTTTTATCTAGCTGGATTTTTTTTTTATCATACTTAGAAGTCTTTTACTTTAGAAATTTACCAGAATGACTTATCCACATGAGTCTCATACATAAGGTTAATTATATAAGTTGATTAAGCAAGAAGAACCATCTCATTATAGCCTGGAGTGCAATGTGACTAACCTTTCGCCCGTGATCACATTACCAGTATTGTACTGTTTAAAAATTAGCATGTTGTCAGTTATTCTGATGAATCAGTTTACATTTATGTAAAGAAGTGTGGCTCAGAATGACAGAATGTCTCAAGTTCTCAAGTCACAGGTACTGTAAGTTCCTGGAAAGAGTTAACAGAAGAACAGAGTTGAGTCTATGCCTGGATTCTTCAGTCAGAAAGCATGCACATTGAATAAAAGTAGTCAAAAGGGATTATCTCTGTGGCACAGAGATGAGAATGCCCTTCATCCTCAGAGGCTGGCTGTTTGAGGCAACCAGCAAGGAGAAGATATTATAGTAGGCTCTCACGAGTTTGCTTGTTAAAGCCAAACAGAGGTTGAAATGAGTAGAGCCTTTCATCTACAAAGACAAAGAGGAGGAGGTACAAGGCAATTTCAGTTAGGGAGCAGAGGGCTCATGTAAGATGGAAGCACAAATTAGAGTAGATCAACTGAAGACAATGTTGTTTTCTTTTCTAGGGGAGCTTTGTATGTAAAGGTATTTGTCCACAAGTGCTTTTCCTATGCTCGGTGACCACAGGGATGGGAAACATATTCCTGAAAGGTGGCTGAGGTCATCTTGAGAGGCCAATCCTTGCTTCTACAGCCCTGTTGGTTTCTCCTCTAGCCTAACGTAGTCATCACTCTGCTTTAGAGCTTTACTTATTGAAAATCACTGTTCTCCCTGCCCAAAAAATTATTTTAATTTCTAGCATTGTCTTCCAGTTGTTCTTGCAGGTACCTTTAATGACTCTGCTTGCTCAGACACCATATACATCCTAGAGATTAGGAGACAAGGCTGAAGACAGGCAACTGGTAGTTAATGAATTATTTGTGAAGGTGCCCTTCTGCAATGATTTTGACCCTGTCATTACCACATCTGAGGTTCCTCTAGCACAGAAGAGTACTGGCTTTAGAAACACATTATTAAATAGTCAGGAGTATTATTTATTTTCTTCTTTAGCATTTAAAGAATAGCCATCAATGGAGAACCCTATAAAATATTGTGCCTTTTTATTTACCTTTTAGTTCTCCAGTGCCAGGAAAATAAAATTCCTTTGATCCAAAAGAGTTGTGAGAGGAACTTTTGAAGTTCTCTTCCCACCTTCACTGGGATCTTTAATCTTTTGAGATCATGAAAGTAAAAAAGATTATTGTGAAATCATCATCTGAATTCAGTACTAACAAGGGTAGGGTTCTGGAGGCTCTGAGGGTGGATGCAATTCGTGGACTTCCATGCTCCATCTCTAACTCACAGGCAGGGCTTTTCCAATTCTGGTGTGTTATGGAAACTATGCTATCCTACCTTTCCACATCTTCCAAAGTGAGGATCTGATTCTTCAAGTACCAATTCCATAACAGGCAAGCAATAATAAAACCAAAACAAAACAAATAGAGAAGTTGTGACATTACTTATTAGATAAAGGTCTGTCACCATCTGTTACTTACCTCCTTCAAAGACCAAAAGCTCAGCTATGGTAGATTGCTTTGTGTATTCTAGTTAAGACTGTCTTGCATTTTCTGCATGGTTGACCCAAGGACTAACTGAACTTTACAGTTTAACAGTGTTTACACAGGTAATATTAATTTATAATGTATGCAGTTGGGTTCAAGGTGACATTACACAGCACTATCTTCTAAGCCAAACAACTGTCATGACATCAGCTGTGCCAACTGGAAAGGATCATTGCAGCTAGGATTCTTGATTGCTGATGTGTTAATATTACTGTGTTTCATAAGGCAGGCTGGAAGGTTTTACAGAATGAAAAAGAAAGCTGTAAAGCTTAAGTTACAGTAGTAGTATGAGCAAATCCTGCAGGTTATACGAAAGGTCAAAATTGAGTACACTGATGTCAAACCTCTGCTTAAATCAATTGAATTATTGTTCTGCCCTTAGTAACAATAATAAGGACTGACTTTTTTTTTTTTTTTTTTTTTTTTTTTACTCTTTAAGTTCTTTATTCTTTTGGGGGTCTGCCACCCAGACCCCAAATAAATGCACATGGAGACATTCTTACTTAAGAATGCCCAGCCTAAGCTTGGCTTACTTCTACCCAGCTTTTCTTAAATTATCCCATCTACCTTTTGCTTCTGGGCTTTTATCTTTACCCTGTATAACTTTCTTTATTTCTTACTCTGTGCCTTGCTGTGTACCTGAGTAGCTAGCCCCTGGAGTTCTCCTCCTTCTCCCACTCATCAATCTTCTTTCCGGATTTCTCTTTCAATTTATTCTCTTTGCCTGCCAGCCCCAACTATCCTTCTCCTGCCTACCTATTGGCCATTCAGCTATTTATTAGACCAATCAGGTGTTTTAGACAGGCAAAGTAACACAGCTTCACAGAGTTAAACAAATGCAACATAAAAGAATGTACCACATCTTTGCATCATTAAACAAATGTTCCACAGCATTAAAAAATATAACACATCTTAAAATAATATTCCTCAACATCAATTTAAAGAACAAAACTTTATGTCAAAGCAGAGTTTATTTTATTGTTTGATTTTTTGCCCTAGTTTTAAATAAATATTTCATGATAGCTAAAAGTACCAGACTGGTCTAACTGACTTTCTGGGTGTTTGTTCCATGCCTATACTTGTGTTATACTATAATGTGGCCAAAGGGATTAAAAGGGAGAATATTTTCACCTTTGCTCTGCAAGGTCAACTAGGTTTCAGGGGACTGTGAAGCATGTCTCAAGACATTCAGTAATTGTAAGGAATCACCTGTTCTTTTGTTTGGGGTGGGGCAATGGAGACACCATCCAGTGAGCTCGAACCAGTGTCTAGTCTAGAAAGAGGAGTTTTAATACAGGGGAAAAATTTCCTCCTTGCATTTAAGAAAGACCATGGGCAAGCAAGACCTTTAACATTTTCTCATATAAATAGAACAACTGTAAAAGGAAAGAGAGAGGAGACAGAGGTTCCTGTGACTCCTGAGGATCAGATTCTCAATTGGCCTTGACAGAAAAAAAAAAAAAAAAAAAGAGTAAATAATTCTGGCTACCTGCATGGTCGTAAACACAAGCAGGGCAGCATAACCAAATTGGTATGTTTCTTTATGAGTGTGAGGGAATCATAATCTTAGATATAAGATTAGACAACTATGTCTTACTAGAAATGTTCTTGATAAGAAAAATACTATCCAGATATAGGACATCATGGCATTGGCTCAATTCAACACTGGAAGCCAAGATTCAGACCCATATGGTTAAAACCTACTTTTTTCTCTCTCTCTTTCCCTCATTCTCTGTTTCTATGTCTCTCTGTTTCTCTGTACATGTTTCTCTCTGCCTTGTGAGAGAGATCTTGCATTGTTGTGTTAGCCACTCTAACAGCTATCCAAGTTCCTAAAATAAGGTATCTTTATTTTTTTTTTATTCTATGTGCGTTGGTGTTTTGCCTGCATGGATATCTATGTGAGAGTATTGAATCCCCTATAACTGGAGTTATAGACAGTTGTGAGCTGCCAAATGGGAGCTGGAAATTGAACCAGGGTATTATGGAAGAGCAGCCAGTGCTCTTAACTGCCAAGTCATCTCTCCAGCCTGACCTCATCACTCTTAAGACCAGTCTTGGAACAATTGCTACTATTTGACACAATTCTGGGAAGGGTCACCCTACTGTTGAATATGCTATAGTGATTTCTAGTGCATACTAGTGGCCTCCAATATACTCTTATAGACAATATACTATAGCGACCTCCTCTTCACTACTTTAGCCCTATCGCTCCTACAGATGGTACCTAAGATGCACTGCCTGCTAGAATTTTACCAAAGTTCCCTGGACTGACTACAGAAACCTGCTTCATAGAAATTACCCCCTCCTTCTTGGACCAACACCCTCTAGACCTTACCGCCTCTCAGCATGAAGCAGCTAAAAAGCTTATTCCCTTCTCCCCTAATAGCATTCATTCAGGGTCTGTCTCTCAGACAAGGAAAGTGAAAATAGTCTTTCTGAGATGGAAGGTTCTTGAATCCCAGGAGACATTTTGAGGAGAAACAGTAGGAAGACATAGGAGTGGGTGCCAAAACAGTAACATTAAGAGAAGGGGACAAGCCAGAAGTCTTATCAAATCCCAAACCAGAATCTGTTTAGTAGATTCCCAAACTTAGGGCCCCTCTTATTCCAAAGGGGTAAAGCAGTTATTTTCCCTTTCTCTGTGGCTTTGTTTTCTGTCTTCCAGAGTTCAAAATTCATTGACTATGCCAGGTAGTGATCTCAGAGATTTCCTACCTGACAACCAGTATGCTGCTACATATATTAAGACTCCTAATTTTTGAATGTTAATTTTGAATCCATCCACTTTGCTGAAAATGTTTGTCAGACCCAAGTGTCTGGTAGAGACTTTATAGTGTTTATGTGTAGAATCATATCTCCTGGAAACAAGGCTATTTTAACTTTCCCATTTGTATCCTCATTTCCTTTCTTGCCTTATTGGTAGACTTTGCCTTAGTTAGAGTTTTATTCCCGTGGAAAGATACCATGATTATGACAACTCTTATAAAGGAAAGCATTTAATTGAGGGCAGCTTGCTTACAGTTTCAGAGGTTCAGTCCATTATCATTATGGCAGGGAGCATGGCAGCATGCAGGCAGACATGATATTGGAGAATTAACTGAGAGTCCTACGTCTTACAGGCAATAGGAAGCAAACTGAAACACTAGGTGTTATCCTGAGCACAGGAAACCTCAAATGTCACCCTCACAGTGACACTCTTTCGCCAACAAAGCCATATCCACTCCAATTAAGCTACAGCTTCTAATTGTGCCACTCCCTATGAGATTATTGGAGGCTGATTACATCCAAACCACACAGACTTCAAGTACTATACTGAATAGAAGTAAAGAAAGAGGACACTGTGTCTTATTTCTTTTTCTCAGTGGAACTATTTTCAGTTTTCTCCATTTAGCATGATACATATATGTATATATGTATATAACATATATTTTATAAATATGTGTAAATATATGTATATACTCAACACATTCTATACATATTCACAATGTATAGTATATATAATGTGTATATATATATATATATATATAATTTTATATACAATTTTAAGTTACTTGAGATACAACCTAAATACATTGAGATGTACATTAACTTCATTCCAATTTCTCCATGGATTTGATTATGAATGTATGTTGGAATTTGTTGAAGACTTTTGCTGCAACTATTGATTATAATGACATGATTTCTGTTCATGAGCTCATTTATTGATTTGTATTACACATATTGATTTTTGTATGCCAAACTATCCCTGATAATAGAGAAGAGTCTTTTTGTTATATTCTTGAATTTAGTTTAAGAATTCTTGAATTTATGTTCATTAGAGATATAACCCTATAATTTTCTCTCTCTCTCTCTCTCTTGCTACTTCTTTATCTGTTTGTGATTAGGGTAACAATAGCTTCATGAAATGAGTTTTGTGGCATTCCTTCCATTTATATCTTATGGAAAAGTTTGAGGAGCATTCATGTTCATTACTTTGTAAATGTCTGTTAGAATTTATTTTGGCTCGGATTCTCTTTCTCTCAGTTAGGAGGTATATATTAAATTCATCACTCCAAAGACAAGGCTTGGACCAATTGTTCCTCTATAGGACATTTCTGGGAATGGTCAGCATATGTTGAGTATTCTGTAGTGATCTTTAGCATTCTCATCTCTACTCCTTTGGTCCTTCTGCTCCTAAAGATGTAGCTCCAGAGACACTGCCCACCAGAATATTACCAAGCCTACTGGGCCAACCATAAGAGCCTGCCTTATAAAAGTCCCTTCTTAGCTTCCTGAGGAGCTTCCACATTGATTTACATAGTGGCTAAACTAATTTGCACTCTTACCAGCAATGAGTAAATGTTTCCCTTTCCTAAAATTCCTGTCAGCATATGCTATCATTAATTTTATTGATTTTATTTATTCTAAGGTGAGAGGAAATCTCAAAGTAGTTTTAATTTTTATTTCCTTGATGACTAAAATGTTTAATATTTCTTTGAGTATCTCAGCCATTAGTATTTCATCTTTTGAAAATGCTCTGTTTAGTTTTGTACCCCATCTTTGCATCATTAAATAAATGTTCCATAGCATAAACAAATGAAATCTCAAAATAATAGTCTATAACAATCTAGTTCACTGAAAAAGTCATTATTCCCTCTTAGGGCTAATTGCTCAACATCATTATTCTGAGTTTGGAAAGGGCTGAGAGATTATCCAAGTTTAAAACATAGCCCAAGGTTTATGTTTTTCTATTTTCTATATCTTCACATCACATCCTACTAAAAATGGGCTATTTTAATAGTGTCCTCAGTTCCTATAGACGTTCTTTTTCCTCTTGATATACTCTCTGTATTGAATCTAGATGAACTTTGAAGTGTTGATCCAATTGTGTCACCCTAAACTGATGTGGGATGTTCTTCTGTATGCTGAAAATAGTCTTGCTTTTAATGGTTGATGAATATAGCTGTTTTGACCAATGAATAGGCAGAATAGAGCCAGGTAGAAAATCCAAGCAAGGATGTGAAGAGAAAGAAGGCAGAGTCAGGGAGATACCATGTAGCCATCAGAGAAGCAAGATGTAAGGTAACATACTCAAGTATCTATCATGTTAAAATATAAACTAAATGGATTAATTGTGATAATAAGTCTGAAACATCAGCCAAGCAATTATATTTAATATTAGCTTCTAAGTTATTATTTCATATTGGCTGCAGGGACCCACTGGCAGAAGACAAACCAGTCCAGGGCCAGCAGAGACAGAGAAAAACTTCAACGGAGCCCAGGGAGTCAAACTTTGCAAGATACACATGTTTGGACCTCTTCTAGTCCAGCTCTTTGGACATGAATTATACTTTTTTAAAAGATAACACATTTTATAGGTAGATTGATCATAACTGTCAATTAGACTGTGATTTTAAACATGTGAAAGATGGTGCTAGTTGAGATCTTGGAGTAGAACACTTACAGTTATTATACTTTAAATGTATTTTGGATAGCATTCTCTCTCTGTTTCTCTCTGTCTCTGTCTCTGTCTCTCTCTCTGTCTCTCTCTGAGACAGGGTTTCTCTGTATAGCTCTGGTTGTCCTGGAATTCATTTTGTATACCAGGCTGTCATGGAACTCAGACACCTGCCTGTCTTTGCCTCCTAAGAAAGGCATGCACTACCACATCTGGCCTTTCATAGTATTTCCGATGACTGTGTAGATAATATTCTTGTGGCAGAAACATGGAACTTCTTTAGCAACATCCTCATCTCTTAATGGCTACACCAGTTTAGGAAACCATTGAACAGAAAGACAAACTTTAACTTGAGTTTTAAAGTGTGCAGTGAATATGTCGGGCAGGGAAAAGTCTTGATACCTGTCTTGATTCTGACCTAAAGTCCAAACCATCTGGAAAACTCTTCTGAATCCCACTGGTCAAATTCATCAAACATTGTTTTAAAAGAGTGATGCAGCCTGGTGTTGGTGGCACATGGCTTTAATCCCGGCGCTTGGGAGGCAGAGGCAGGTGGATCTCTGTGAGTTGGGAGTTCAGCCTTGTCTACAAAGCTAGTTCCAGTACAGGCTCCAAAGCAATACAGAGAAACTCTGTCTTGAAAACCCGAAACATACACACACACACACTCTCTCTCTCTCTCTGACACGCACACGCACACGCACACACACACTCTCTCTCTCTCTGACACACATACACACACACATACACACACAAAAGTGTTGCAATAGGCTTCATTTTTTTTCCATCTGAAATATTTATTTTTGATGCAGACTGTCTAAAGCAACCACAGGCCTGCCTGGTGCCTTGTGTGTGGGCATCCATGGGACAACAGCCTGTGTCCTTATGGTCCTTATGGTCTGAGCTGCCTGAAACACCTACATGCTCACCCAGCATTAGAGTGTCAATATGATGAGCAAGTACATGGTTGTGAATTTGGAGAGAAAGAGAGGTGGGATGGTACAAGTGCTATCATAAGAGGCAGTCTGAAGAAACGATGAGATAGGGGCTGATGTTGGTTGTCTGCTTGTCACCCTGGACCAGAGTGCTGCTGTCTATGGCCATATCTGTGTCTGTAATAGCTGGGGCCCATGTTGACTTCTATGATCCATGTTGCCATCAAGGCCATGGGATGCCTGGGGTGTGGAGCACCACTTTATGGCCATTGTAGTATCCATGGGCTGTGCTGCCACCAGGGTCATGTTGGTCTGAATGGACTTTGCTTCTACTCAGGAAACATGATGTCATCAGGCTTGAGTTGCTCCTGGGGGCTATGTCTAAGTCCATTCCCCTATAGCAGCCAGGGTTTTTGTTGATGTTCAGGACTTCGGTGAACACTGAAGGACATGCAGATGACTGGGTTCTGGTCAAAGACTTGAGTCCATGTTGGTCTCTGAGAGCCATACTTCTATTGGGGCCATGCTAATATGGATGGTGTGTGCTGACATCCTGGGCCATGGTGACATCTGAGTCTGGGCTGCATTGAGGGACTGTGTCTGGGACACACTCACCTACCTACCTGTGACCATGCCCGTTTGAGCATGGTCAGAGCCACAGGTGCAGCTGGGTGGATCTCTCACCACAGGTTACCTGTTACATCTGATTAAAAAATAAAAACAAAACTGTAAAAAGTAGCATAAAAACCATTAAGTTAGTAAACCTTGGATTATTAAGCGATGTCAGTTCAAGTGTGCTACTCTTTTGTCTACTATTATTATTTCAAATGGTATCACAGGGTCTATCACTTGGCCCTATTGCAGCCAAAGAGGGTCTGAATCCATGTCTGTGTCTCTTGGAACCATCAAAGGTCATGCTGAAGCCAGGGCTTTGGGTCACTCCCTGGATCCATGATGACATCTGAGCCTGGGCTACTGATGGGACCATGTCTGGTTCCATGGTTCTACCACAGTCAGGATCTATGATGTCTATGGCCTGTGGAGTCACTAAATGCCATATAGATGTCTGGGGTCTAGGTTGCATCCTGTGGCCATGTTGGTATCCGAGGGCTGTACTGCCACAAGGATCATGGTGTCTTCTGAGCCAGGGCTGTTTCTGAGGGACATTCCTGGGTCTCTGGCCAAGATCTGTGTTGATTTCCATGGTACTTGATATCATCAAAGGCAATGATGATGCTAGGGGGTCTAGTCCACTACCTAAGGCCATGAGGTTCAGGCCAATGTGACTAGCCTTCACAGCCATATGGTCTGGGCCCAAGCTGCTGCCATGGGCCCTGTCTGGGTCCATGATCTAACTGCAGCCAGGGTCTGGGCTGATGTCCATAGCTCATGTTATCATACGAGGTAATGGGAACCAAGTAGGTTGAAAACCAAGGGCCAGCCATCATTGGCCCTAGGATTGCTGGCCTTGCCCCTTGCTGGACTATAACAGGAGAGCTGGCACTGACCCCACCAACATGGCAAAGCTCACCCCAGCACTCCTGAGAGACAGCCCCACCAGGCACCAAATGTGAGGCAGAGCTGGTTCTGATGGCATAGGCCTAGAATAGCTGGCTGCCCCCTCACCTGAGGGTGTGACCCGAATGACTCAGACTGATCAGCTCAACTACCCTCAGACCCATATCCTGGGCTTTGGGTTGGCTCACCCTAACAGCTGCCCCATTTTTGACCTATTGGAGTGCAAAAAGGCACTGGTTCTATAGACTGATAACCACACGATCTCCATGACTCCGGCAGTGGCAGGATATCTGAGAGGAGTTTCATTGAGAACCCAGCCCAGTGATGATGGTGTGCCAGAAACCAGAGGCCTTGAACCAGACCAATGACTCATTGCAATGCATATTTTGTGGTGGGGCTGATGGAGAAAAGGATATACTATGTGACACACCACAGCTTCTGTTGCCACTAGGATGAATGAAGAGGTTTTTGGAAAGATGGACGAGTGAGGTGGATTTTTGTTGTTGTTTTCTTTTCTTTTTAATTAATTTGGGGGGGGGCATACTGCAGAGGTGAGGATTAGTTATGGAGGAAGTGAGAAGTGAATGGGATTAGGGTGCATAATGTAAAATACCCAAAATCTCAATAAAGAATTAATGTAACATTTATTTTTGATGTCTTCCAAATACTCTTTCTTTCTTCCTTTCTTTCTTCCTTCCTTCCTTCCTTCCTTCCTTCCTTCCTTCCTTTCTTTCTTTCTTTCATCATTTCTTTCTTTCTTTAATAACATTGATACTATCTCCATTTTACTTTTGACTGGTTTAAATGGCATTACAGTCCTTCTCTGACCACCAGTATTGAATTTATTTCTCCTGTGAGAATCATCTTAAAGGTTCTCAATGACTGCAGAAAAATCCATCATTTGAGATGCACTTTTTCATTTGGTAAGATTAATGGTGGTTTTGGAGGCTTGGACTTTTCACTGACCCCATAAATGCCATGGATCCCACCCCGTGCCATCAATGTGATGACAGCATAAATGTCAGTCTCAGGAATCTTCTCACCATAGGACATCTCTTCAAACATCTGACTTCCATTTTTCCAATTTTTCTATACCTTGAAGAAGTATTCTTCCCAATTCTTTACTAGAAAATATGTAATAACTATCTTGCATGGGAACAAAGCCTTTCATTTACAGCACTATCTCTTTTTTTGCTTTGTTTTTTTTTTTTTTTTTTTTTTTTTTACATTTCAAATAAATTCAAACTATCAGTAATGTCAGTGAGTACAGGTGACGTAGAGAGTGTTGTGGCTGAGTAACACGTGATATTTTCACTATACACACATAATAGAGGTAAGAACCCTGAAGAGTAATTTCACTACAAATTTATATAATTCAACTTATAACTGTTGGATTCAAGAACCATCTCATAGGATTCTTGAAAATGAAACCGTTGATTCTTGTGAGATTCCTATAATTGAAGATAATAAAGACACAAGGTTAATTTTTCTACATCTCAGATAGTAGAGTGAAGCAGAGATGGTAAATTGGTTTAAGTTGTGTATTAACAATTACCAGTCATTGGTACTTTAGATGGCTGTGTTGAGAAGAATTGAAAATTCTGTTTGCAGAAGGTCTATTGGCAACTTTGTTGTGTGTATGCATGTATATATTTAACGAAAGCCAAACTGGTACTATTGAGAAGGAGAAAGTACAGCAAGAGCAGGAGAGGGTAATAGGTACTTATGGTCAAAGTGCATGATGTACTTGAATAAAAATATCACTGTGGGATTCATTATTTTGTACAATGAATTCATGCTAATAATTTTGTTTTTTTGGGGGGGGGCAGGATTTCTCTGTGTAGCTTTGGAGCCTGTCCTGCAACTCATTCTGTAGACCAGGTTGGCCGTGGATGTACAAAAATCAGCCTGCCTATGCCTCCAGTGTGCTGGGATTAAAGGCATGTGTTTTCACCATCCTGATCATGCTAACAATCTTTTAAAAGATGAAAATATATTATATTTCATTTGAATAGGTTTGTACCTTTCTATATTTATTCTCCCATTTAAGCAAAAGAGGAACACAAAAGAATAGGGGCTCTATTTGTGTCTCTTTTCAGATTCATGAACCATCTGCCCATGCTTCAAATATAGTCCTGTGTTCATCCCAGTATTAGAATCACTTCCCTGGCTCTGTCTTCTGGTGTTTTTGACACTACCCTCCATTGCATTGCTGATCCTATCTTCTGTATCCCCTGAAGTGTTTATCAAATTATTCTTTATTAATAAAAACTCGAGAGTCAGATATCAGGGTAAGAACCTGAAGGATCACAGAAGTGGCAGAGAAGCTACCAGTTACCTTCTCTCTCTCTTTCCCTCCCTCCCTCCTTTTCTCCCCCTCTTCCTTTCCCTTCCTCCCTCCCTCTTTTTCTTCCTCCCTCCCTGTTCCCCCCCATGTGGTCCTCAATCCAAAAGGGCCAAGACTTCCTCTCAGCCCCACCCTACTTCCTGTACTTTTGTCCTCCAAAACTTCTGTGGCTAATTTTGGTCAGCTAGTAGCTAGCTCAACCCTCTGATTCAAAGCAAACTTTATTGACAGTCTCAGGAGTGTCAGAATGCAATCAAAATATCCCACAACAATCTCTTCCCAAACTCTGGAGCTCCTAAGTGCAGACCAGAGGCTGCCACTCTGGACCCAGGGGACACTAGCGTTCTCTGGGCTTGATTCCACAGTCTTGTCTCTCTAGCCACAGTGCTTGGTTCATATCTGCAGTGCATCCGTTTTGTTCTCTGAACTAAAAACTCTTGTTTGTTTCAGAAAGCAACATCTTGTCAGTTCAGCCTGTGTCTTGGGAGTCAATCTTTAACCAGACCTGAAACTCACAGGATCTCTGTTTAGATGAGGCTGCTTGTCATGCCTCCTTCCTTCTGTAATTCCCTCCCTCAGTTGTAGAAACAGACTGTGTAACTACTTTTAGTTCCCACTGGCTATTCTTACTGACTACCCACTGAGTATTTGTTGGTTGCTTTCCCTTTACTGTAACCAACACAGACAACTACCTTACAAAAAAGAGAAAGGTTTGTTTTAAATCCTGGTTTTGGAACTTTCAGCCTGTGATCATTTGGATCTGTCACTTCGGAACCTGTAGCAGGCAGCACATCTGACAGGAAATGCCTGGTAGGGCAAAGATGCTCACATCATGTCCATGCAATGAAGAAAAGGGAGAAGAGCCTAGCTGGCTTCTTCATGTAAAGTTACCAACACCTCTTAGAAGCACCAAGGATGGGACTAAGTCTCTAACACTGGGGCCTTCAGAGGATACTCCAGATACAAACTGTAGCAGATCTCTAGTGACAGTTCTGCCATCTTTAATCCATAGATAGATTGAAACTTGAAGTTAGAATAAAAATCAATAATGTTTAATGGGATTCTTCCAGCCCTTAGAAAACAGTTTTTCTTCTAGAGGAAATGGCCCTCCCATAGCTTTTATAGCTGAAAGTTGTTGGCATTTTCATAAGTAGAGGCTCAATATTTTCTATTTATTATGCTAGCTCTTGCCTTTAAAAATAACAAATTGTCTTATACTACTCTGTGACAAACTGTCTTTCATCTTGAACTTGTCTGAAATGTGGTTAATGTTTCTAATGAGAAATGAAACTGACACACAAAGACAAGAGGAAAGAAAAAAAAAACAAAAAATAAAATAAAACATGGGTATTAGAATTGTTGCTACTGCATAAATGGAACATCTTACACTTTTGCATTTTAATTTGTTTTTTTTCTTTTTAGTTTAAAACACCATTGAATTTGTCATCCTTTTAGTGTGTGAATCCTTACCTTTGCCTGTTACAGTTAGTGTCCACATAATGCTTATTTTTTTTTTTTTTGAGAGCAGAGGTAAGGATAAAGGGGGCATATCACAACAATTGTCATATTTTACTAAAAATAATTCTTTTAAACAATGGGAAGAAGAGAGCCTTTAAATTACAGTTTGGTTAGCTGTGAAACACAGAACGGTGTAAGCTGGTGAGTTAAAGAGTTCTAGTCAGAAGCTTGCTTTTAACTAAGGCCTAAGAGCTCAGTCAGCCTTTGCGTGCTGGGGGCAGGGAGTGGGTAACATGATATAAAGTTTCCTAAAGAAAGCAAGAACAAAGGTATAAGAGATGGAATGTGACTGCCTCCCAAACATGGCACACAGGAAATGAGACGGCATGGGAGAAACTGCGCTTTGCTTTCTCTGTTTACTTGAAGCATGTTTTATCTTAGACATCCTTCTGAGTGCTGTTTTCATTATCCTCATTAGACATTATGAGAACATTTACTTAGTTTAAATTCTTGCCTTTAATTCCCTCAAGACTCATCAAATGCTGGATTAATGAAAAGGGCAAAAAACATTGTAAAGAATTTTTTTTTCCTTTACTAAATCAGTGAGCATTATTTTAAAAAGTGTACTTAGGAAAGAAAAGGTCTTTTTGCAGTGGTAACACTTCATATTTTAGAAGAAAATGTGCATTTAATTAAAATTCCATTTGACAATCATAGTATATTATTTAAATACCAAATGATTATTAAAATCACATTTAATTGTGGCCTGAAAAATATAACAGATATATACCCATGAAACAGCTGTTAAACATCACCCAAATTTCCTTGATCATCTTTTTCTTCTCAGGCATTTTTTTTTTTTTTTTGCCAGTTACAATCAACCTGGCTTAAAAATATTTCTTATACATATATGAACATACACATGCATAAATCTCTTTAATATTACAATGAGATTTTGTGAAAGTGAACAATAATATCTATGTGAACATTATCTATGATTTGAAACTAACAGCAGAATAAACCCTGGACTTTCTACTTATGTATGGTGTGACATAGCTAACCACCTACAGATCACAGGAGTATGCCGCAGTGAAGATGGACAAGAACACAAGTACAAGCCCAAGGTGAATCACTAATGCAATGTTCAGTGAGATCAGACTGACTGCATTACTAACTATAGCAATGTTGGAGGAAGCAGTTTTATATATACACACGTTTCAACTGAGTTTATTGAGGTGAACCTTCCATTTGAGGAATTGCAAGTGGGGCTGTTGCCACCATCATATTTGTAGGTAGCACTATATGGAGGATACTAGTTACACTGTTTTATTCTTCCTTCTACTTTACAATATACTTCATTAACTTCATATCTTCTGCAAATACCATCATTTTTGACTCTAGATTTTGAAAATCTTGAAGAACAAACAGACTCTTGCATTATTATTACGTCTGATTTATCCTCTTCCCAACAAGTCCACAATTCTATAGTTATGTTTCTTTCTGCCTTCTATACCCCCCCCCACCAAATCTTTGTTCATTAACATCTAGGCAAACCATTTAAAATAACTCACATTCATAAGCAATCTTGCACACAGTTAGCTACAGTTATAAATGTATCTTCCCCCTTCCTCCCTTTCTACCCTGCCTCCTTCCTTCCTTTCCTCTCTCTGTCTTTCGTTTTTAGAAAAAACAGTCCAGGATGTCTGGCTAAGAATGTGATGTCAGCACAAGTGTCTAATTCTTTCCTTCCAGATCCCCATTAAAATGACTGATAGATACAAAAATAAGAGAAAAAAAAGCTGTACCAGTGCTGACACTTGAGAAGGCTGAAATGTGCACACCAAATCTCCAAGAATTTCTGTTAGATGAGAATGAATTGAAAGAAAAGGCCAACTCATGACTCACCCTAAGTGGGAAAGGAACCATGTACAGGCAAAGTGCAGAAACACATGCAGAATTCTGCTACTAGAACTTAGGTTAAAAGAACAAGGGCACAAGGTTATACATTGTGGAGGTCAGGAGAACATCTGGATTCCTTCAGGGTGTTTGAAAAGTATGGTTTCCATGGTGGGGGTAGCAGATCTAGAGCAATGGGACACACTTACTGCACTGCCAGGGTGGAGAAGCCTCACCAGGAAGACTGGATAAGGAGTATGGACATATGTGAGGATGATAGATGGAAGTTTTTGGGTTCAGTTTCAAATGCACCTTAGTTTTCCCCCCTAAATGATGCATTCTTGGAAGAATGGTCAGGTCCAAGGCTATGAACAGTTTTATGATTACTGGATTAGGAGTTTGCACTTCCAGAGCAAGCTGTTCTAGCCTTCCGATCCTTAACAATGTTGAGCCTTAACAGTAGATAAAAAAGACAACTCACAGTTGTGTGAGTGTTAGCAAATTGATTCTCCTCTCTTTTAATGTGTTCTGGGCATTTACATCAAAAATGTTTTTGATCAAACTTCCTTTGCCAGTTTTTGAAAAAATATTGTGGCCTCTGTATTTCATTTTGATTTGTGATTTGTGATATTACTACTTAAGAGGGAAAGAAAGAGCTGTGATATGTATGTAGCTCCAGTTCTTTACACCTGAGTTTAAGAGAGAAAATGTGACTTTCAGGGACTGCTTGACTGGCAGCCAGGAGGGCCAGTAAATCCAGTCGTGCAAACTCCTTATTTTTTATAGCTTGTTCCTCTCTTCTCATCTTTCCCTGACTGTTTCAGAAGATGCTTCAGTTTTACAAGCTTTGTAGTCTTGGTGTGAGCTTCTGAAAAGATGGATATTGCCTAAATTGTGTGTGTCACAGATCTGATCACCTTGCTTGTGAAAGGGGCTTGATTTTAGGGAATAACTGAGAAAGAGTAGGTGATGATCTTAATCTGTACAAATACTTTAACTCGCTTCCTCTTTTTTATCACCCCCTGAGGTTTGGCCAGGTGTTACAGGATGGACACTTGATAACCAAGAGACTACCTTGTGATTTTTAAGAGACAGAGGTGTATTGTCCTAAGCAATGAAGGCGAGAGAGCTGGGAGAAGAGGGCCTCCTCCACAGAGAGCTTTCTGGCCTCAGGAAAGCAGAGGTAATCACACTCTGTTTGCAGATTTGCTTGCCTGCTGAGGACTTGAATTCCAGAGCCCACAAAACCAATTTCATCCTCAAGAAAATGAACCCTGTGGGTCCACAGGGCACTTGGTGAAGACATCTTTTGCAGCCTTTCTCTGTCCATTTTCCATCAGCAATCACACTATGTGGTCATGCGAGTCACTCCCTGAAGCCTGTGACTTAGCACCTCTAACAGTCCTGCTGCCATTTAGTCTTGGCTGGTTTCTTAAAAAGAGAGCTGATTGTTCCTGTGATTTCATTATGAGGAATGGAAAGAAAGTTGCTGTCTAGGCAGCTTGGCCGCCTCCTTTTCTAGCTGTGGTGCTAGAGGCTTATAAGGGGCCATGGCCCTGGTGGTTCCTTCATCCTGTTTGAAGACCCTAATGAAATGGGCAGCTTTCAGAGCACTGGCAGCCAGCAGGTCTCTGCAGCTGAATTCCAGCCCCTAACGAGTGCCCTTAAATCTGCCATCAGATGACTTTATTGACTCTCAGATCATAATTAACCAACACCCTCTTTCCTTGCTATTTGGATGGCACCCCTCCCCCATTCTGTGTTTGAATGTCTGGATGCAAGCCTAAGTTAGATATTTCAACTGATATTTAGTGGCTAGACACCAACCAGAGATTGTCTTTCTTGTCAGAATGAGGGGAAGTTTGTGTGTGTGTGTGTGTGTGTGTGTGTGTGTGTGCGTGCGTGCGCACGCTCGAGCGCACGCGCGCGCACATACACGCACATCAAATGCATGACCTTAGAGTATTTTCCATAGCCACTTGGTGTCCTGAAAGGAGGCAAGCAGCCGTTCACTGGCTAATTGACACTGCTTGTGATGTTTTTATTACTTTTCAATTAGGGGAGGTGATACAACATTTAGTTAGCAGAAAGTCTTGACTTCATTAGAACCACATGCTGGTTAAAGTTGTGGACAAAGACAGCTAAATCAGTTGCCACCTTTTCCTTTTCCTCGGCAGACTGAGATAAAACTGTGATAAATGGGCAATTAGACAAAGGCCTCCTTGTTTTCTGAGGAGATGTGTTCTCTGCAGCTCCCTGTCATTTACATTTGCTTTCCAGACTACTCCATGCTCTGCCTGAGCTGGCGAAGCTCAATGGGTAGATAGTGCATTTTAACCCTTGAGCACTCTCACACTGCAGATTACATGCCTTTAGTCCAGTGCTATTTGTAATAAGAAACAGACACATTTAAATGCTTCACCTTGCACTTACAGGATATAGATGACTCAATTAATTAGTGGGGTGTTCTTTATTGGTCAGAGCTGTGAGTCCCATTTTCCTGAGGGAACATTTGTGTCCCAGAGGAAATTAAGATCAGTTCAACATGAGGCCTAATTGCCCAGATGTCATTTAGAGGCGGTTAACACTCTTTCTCTCAATCCAGGTTTCTGCTTTGTAGTCCTTATTTGCTAGGATGGCAACACGTTCCATCTTGCCCTGTTGGGAGCTATAGAGCAATTTCACTTTTCTAAGCCTCTGAACCTCTAAGCAGCAGACAATGGCAAAGCTTGACTATTCCGTAGGGACCAGAGGGGGTCCCTAGTCCTCCTCCTCCTTCCTCTTCCTTTTTATTCTCCTCCCCCTTTCTTCTTCCTTTTTCTTCCTCTTCCTCATCCTCCTCATTGTTCTCCTCTTCCTCATTCTCCTGCTTGTCTTCCTCCTCCTGTTCCTCTTGCTCCTCCTCTTCTTCTCTTTTTCTTTTCTGGTCATGTTCTCCCTATGTGGCTCTTGTTGGCCTGGACTTGCTATGTAGACCAGGCTGGCCTTAAATGCTGAGACAACCACCTGCCTCAGCCTCCCTACTGCTGGGGTTAAAGGAACACACCACCATGTCTAGAAATTGTTTTCTTTTTAAAAAATAATTGTGAGTACATATCTTGGGACTGGAACTCAAATTGAACTTCATTTATGTTTCATATTTACCTTATTCACTTAGTCTCAACATAATTTCATCTAACATCTGTGGTGTACTTATATTTTGACTGTGAGCTGATGCTCTCAATCATGTCTGTACTCAACAAGTTTTGGATTTTGAAACACCATATTATGGAATTTTGGATTAGGCAAGCTCAACCTATATCTTTTTATTTTTTATTTATTTTGGAAAATTTCAGTGTGTGTGTGTGTGTGTGTGTGTGTGTGTGTGTATGTGTGTGTGTGTGTGTGTGAAGATTCAATGTGGAGCTATTGGTAAAGTGTTCACTATACAGGGACGCGTTTCTAAGTAATATTTTGCACAACAATGCACTTGTGTACAATTATGATACAGTTAAGGAAGGACCTCAGAGTTGGACCATTCATCCTATCCCCACTCAGCACACTAGTCACTTTCTAAGTCAAACTGAAAGAGAAGAAGGACCTCCTCGAGTTCAGTCCCCAGTTTTGCAGCTGGGCAGGGTCCTGTGTCTGGCTGACACATGTGTGCTGTCCTGGTCACTGCCACTCTGGTTTGGATTATCTCAGATAGCTTCTCCCAGCAACCTCCACTGTGAATTTGCAGCGCACCTTGAGGGAACTCTTGTCAAAGTTCAAAGGAGTCTGGTAACTGATTAAAAATGTCTTTCCCAGTTTGAGGCTCCCTCTGTTCTCTCTCTAAACAAGCAACTAGCCAGAAGCAGAGGGCCCCAGAGAAGCCACGCGCAGGACATTGCAGGCATGGGGTGGGGCAGGGATGAAGTAGGCAGTTTGTGTAAATCCATTAGTCTCAGAGACCATCAGCTTCTTCACTTGGTCACATCTAGCTTAGGCTAGCACCTGACACAGGACAGCAGAGGTCTGAAATAGTCTCAACATTGATGGAGAACCTGCTTACAGTTATTATTTGAGTAATTATTATTTAAGATATGGATCAGAATGTGAGTGGCTAGAATCTTGGTGTCTCCTTGGAGACACTTTATAACTATCAGGAGATCCCAGGGCTGAAAGAAGCAAGCAGAAGACTGCACAGGCTTGGTTGAAGATTGTTAACTGGGGGCTCAGCTGAAATCAGACTGCCCTTCTGGAGTTACAAAAGAATAAAGTCATGTAAGGAGGCTACACAGAGAAACTCTGTGATCTATCGAAACAGTCCTGTGTGCCATCCTTCACCAACCAAGATTGCCAAAGCCAGTTCTTTATTCAAATTATTCCTCAAATATTTCAGCCACAACACAAAGATCCTTGGCAGCTTCCTTGAAGAGTCATAGAGAAAGGATGCTATGCAATCCCATGGCTATGCAGACATCACTGAGATAGGAGGGTGTGGATCTTGGGAAAGATGGCTCACCTCTGCACATCTTAACCTTCCCTTCCATGGAATGGGGAAGCAATACTTAGTTCAGAGAGAAAATAGTACTGTGAGATCAATTGGGGCAGTGAGAACATCGAGGTTATAATATAAGGCAGCTGTTGGTGATGTGGATATTGACACTATTAGCTGATGCAGAAGGAAATTACAAGAACCCCACAGGGCATTTGGACCAGAATATACTGGACGTCAAGTGCCTCATCTCATTCAGTCCTCACACCATCCTGCTAGCTGGTATCATTGGGCTCTTTATTGAGGAAAAAGAGACCCATGGATGGCAGTTTCAATATGCAAACAACTGGGACACAAACAGCCAGGATTCAAACCCAGGAGCTTCCATAGTTCAGTTGCTTCCAATAGAGTACAGCATGTATTCCCTTCTGAAAACATAGAGCACATAAGCCCGTCAACCAGAGGGTGGCTTGTTCCACTAGGTTCCAGGAGAGGGGGTGGTTTGCTGGACTGCACACCTTTCTTCTGGCTGATCTGGGCTTTTTAAGCAGGGTCCTTTCCTCAGATTTCAACTGTTTCCTCTCCTCCCTTACTCTTCCTCCTTCTCTCTCTCTCTTCTGCCCTTCTCCCCATCCTTCCCTCTCTTAATTTCTTGATAGTGTCTCATTATGTTACAGCCTGGGCTGACCACAAGTTGGTTTTCATACCTGTGCCTCTCAAGTGCTGAGACTACTTGGTTAAAAGTTATCCTTAAAAGAATTCATTATTTTATTTTATGTGTGTGGGTGTTTTGCCTGAATGTGTGTCTATGCATCACATGCATACCTGGTGCTCATGGAGGCCAGAAGAGGGTGTCAGATCCCTTGGAATTGCAGACATTTGTGAGCTGCCACATGAGTGCTGGAAACTGAATCCAGATCTTCTAGAAGAACAGCCAGTATCTCTTCTGTCCTAATACGTATCTTTCTCTAAGTGACTGAACTCGATTTTTCAGATGTTCATGAGGGGTTAGCTAGCAGATATTTTTGAATCACAAAACTACTCACAGATTTTTCAATATCACTTCTGTCTTGGAATAATCTGTTGATAGATATATCTTTTCACTAGACAGTAAAGATCCCCAAGAGCCTTATTCGTTGCTTCACTACTTGCCTAACACAAACTCTACCCAGGTAAACAAGCTCAAGGAATAATTGTTAAATTAAGATAAACACAACTTATCTTGGGGAGGATGGGTTCCAAAGGTCATGTTACTTCATGTCTTTACCTAGGAAATAGAAATGGGGAAAACTAAGAAACTTAGAAGCATTGTGATTTCTTTTTAACAAATATTTGTATGAGCATATTTTGTATTGGCTTAAGGCCCTTGTTCCTAGATTCATAGGAATGTTGCCACCAAACATGCTTAATTAAAAGTGAGACCTCTAGCCAAGATTTCAAGCTTTCCATGGTTTGCATGTTTAAGAGAAGTATATGACACTGTGGTAAAAAAAAAAAGCAAACAAAACTAAACTGAAAACAGTGATGCATTTTTTTTTTTTTTTGCTTCTTTCTGATCTCAATTTCCAGAGCTAGCTGCCAGGATTAATATTGTGTGTGTCCACATAGGCTACTGTCCAGTAGGATGCTCTGTGCTCATGAAATGTTGTAGAGTTATGCTGTCTAATGTATGAAACCTTCTAGCTGTTTATAGTGACTCAACATTTGGACTACGGCTGTTGTGTTGAAAAATTAATTGTTAATATAACTTGACTTCAATGACTTCAGATTTATATATAGATAACCACTGACCACATGATCCTGTATCTTTTTTGAGTGTTCAAGCCTATATTCTAAATATTAGCGAATAGAAATTTGAAAATACATATTATTTATATTGGTTGAAAAAGAATGCCTGGAAACTATTAGTACCAGCTCATGCTGGTTTCCTTTTCTCCCTGGGGCTTGTCTGAGATACTCAGTAATGGTCTTGTCATTTTGTTCTGGGCCCACAGGGGACATGCTGCAAAAGATGTGTGTGAGCAGGTGTGACACTGGAAGAGGGTTCATGGCAATTGGGTTGTGACCTTTTGTTTCCTTTTCTCTTTTCAAATTCTTAACACAGAGTCAGGTGGCAGAAGAATTTCCTTACTGTGAAGGCTGTTAGCTACAAATGATATTCTTTGGGAACATTGTGGAGTTCTTTAATTCTTTTTTTTAATGGTTATTAAAAATACCATGAAAGTGCTAACAATCTGGCTTAAGCATGCTGACAAGAAATGGGCTGCAGGGTAGTTTTTCTAGCTTGCTTCTGAAGAGTTCTATATTCCACTCATAAACGTCAGCAACGTTTTTAGAATTATAATCTTTATGAAAACACTGAGAAAATTGCTAGACAAATGTGTACCAATTTTTGGTTGTTAAAAAAGTGCATGGTAGAAAAACAATGGAATGTGGTTTGTTAGTTCAGGAGGGAAAGGCCCTGATGACCAGATGTGATTCCACCCTTCAAGAAGTGGCCTGAAAAAATGATATGTCACTATGTAGATTTTTAGTAAGAATGAAGCCCATTCTTATTTGAATTGACTTTCCCTGCTGGTCATACCACTTAGTAGATTACCCCGTTTTACCAAGCCTGCTGTGAGCTGTTCCAACCCTGGGCTTAGTGGTTCTTAAGCAAGGCAACACTGAACCAGACTTGAGAAATGCACATTATCACAGGAGTTCTGAGGACCGGCTATGAAGGAATGCTCACCTGGTTCCTACCCACATCCAGCACCTATCACACTAGGAAAAAAATACTTCCTTGTATTCAAACTTTTCACCCTCACCCCCACAAACCAATTAGGAGAGCATGAATTAAACATTTCCTCAGAAAGAGAATTGCTTTTGATTCCGTATTGAATCATGTAGAATCTCTTTTGCTTAATCACAATAGCAAACTCTCCCATGTCAACATGAGCTTCTCTAGAGTCTCATCAGAAAGAGGATGTGAATTTAGTTTGCTTTTTAGTGGATGAGTCAGTGTCCCTGGAGTGACCTGAGGACCACATTCCTCCTCAGTCTTAAAGTGTCATGGTCTCTGGGGCAGTGACCCTCCAGATCAGGGGTTTGTGGCTGAGGGTCTCTTTATAGTCTGAACTTGGACTTGACACATCAGCATTACTGAGGATACATAGAAATGCATGCTCAGGCCCCACCACTGAATCAGCACCTGCATTTTAACAAGGTTGCAGGTTAGTTTTAAAAAATGCATTTAATGCTAGGTGTACGCCTGAGTGTATGTATGTGTACTACATTCGTACAGTGCCTGAAGAGGGAATTCAGTTCCCTGGAACTGGAGTTAGAAATGATTGTGAGCTACCTTGTGGGATCTAGGAACCAAACCCAGATCTTCTGGAAGGGAAAGTAGAACTCCTTTACCCATGGAGCCCTCTCTCCAGCACCACACAAGTGATTTTCATGCTTTAAAATCTGGTGAACACTACTTAAGGGAGACTGAGTTTTATCTTCTAAGGGTATCCTGGTACACAAATCCCATTTGGCCTCTAAGGTCTTTGATTACAGAATGTTTCTTGCAATCTTTATGATCTAAATCAGTTTTCCTTTCTGAGTACCTCCAATGACTGGCACTTCCAAAGCATCCCGTTTCTTTGCATTTCTCAAAGCTTTTCCGCCCAGAGATCTGCCGTTTTGCTCTAGGAAGCCAGGTGGCTGTGTTTGAGATAAAGATTTGCTGTAAGTTGATTACCATCTATGGCTCTGAAAAATTAAGTGGAAACATCTGTTCTAAGGTCAAGATGAATTCGGTTGACTCTCAGATCCCTGAAATCTACACAATATTGTCAGAGCCTCCTTGTTTAGGACAGCCTTTATAAACTTATCATGTGCCCAGTGCTGGGTTTTTTTTAATGCGATTGGGGAAAATCTCATGATGATGTGGAGGACTGCACAACTCTAAAAGGGAATGTGGTACTATAGAAGATATGTGTTGTCTCTGGATTTGAATGCTCTTTGCTGTTTTTTGGGAAAATACATTTGCTCATCTCCTAGGAACTGTTTTCATTTCTAGTGGCCATCACTGGGCTCTAATTGTAAGAATTGACTTATAACCACTAGGTTACAGAATCCTATCTTTTTAGGAGATTGTCAGACATCCCTGCTCAGCTCCAGCTCTACAAACAGTCCTGATGGATAGGTATAGGGCCTGGTCTGGGATTTCACTGGGTATGTCACTGGAACTCAGGATGAATCTGTTGATGATAATGTCAGCTCTCTAACATGAACATTTTGTAATGTCTTAATGATTACTTTTTGAAGTCCTAGTCAAAATGACAATTTAAGAAATTGAACTAACCTGTGATAACCAAAAACAACAACAACAAAAGTAATGTTGAGTAGGGGTTCTTCTAAACAGTCAAATCACGTTAGACTGAAAAGGATTAAACAACAACAGCAGCAACAACAAAACATTGACAGGACAAAAGCATATCTCTGGCATTGATTACCAGAAAATGATAAGAATGTGGATGAGATATATTGGATGCGAGACTTTTAATGCATTATTCTGCTCAACTACAATTTTAGGCATTTTGATCACTTATTATGTACACACCACTGTGATCTTATAATATGCATGGCACTGTGCCTGAGGGAATGCTGCAAAGATGACAGGTCTCCAAATGAGTACATCCCCATCAGGAGTAAACTTCAAATATTTGAGAGTTACTAGGATGGGCCTTTTAGGCACCCATGGTGCTTATCCCAGTTTAGTAAGCTGAGATATGATTGACACTACTACATTCTTGCTGCCTGCTTGTTCACCCTAACTTTACACTTCAATGATTTTTTCAAATTATATCATGTATCTATGTGTTTGCCTGCCTGCATGTATGTATGTATGTATGTATGTATGTATGTATGTAAAACACACATGTTGCAAAACCTAGAAGAAAGGGTCAGATTCTACAGAATTGGAGTCGTGAGCCATCTAATATGAGTGCTAAGAACTCAGCCTGGGTCTTCTGTAAGAACATGTGCCCTTAACTGAAGCCATCTCTCTAGCCCCTGCTTGTAAATTCTTTTTTTAAATTCATTTATTTTTTAATTTTTATTTTACATATTGATCCCAGTTCCCTCTCCCTCCCTCTCTCTTACCCTCTCATATACCCCAACCACCCTCCCCTCTCAACCCCCCCCGACTCTACATGTAGGGTGATGCTCTCCAGGAGGGGTCACTTAAATCTGTCAAGTCATTTGGAGTAGGGACTAGGACTTCTGTCTTCAAACCTATAATGGCTCTCTCTCTCTCTTCTCTTGTCTATTCCTCCCCTGACTCACTTTTCCTAGTCCCACGTGCTTTCTTCTCCTCCCCCTCTCTTTCTCCCAGCTCCCTCTCTACTCACTGCCCCCTCCCCACTCATCATGTGCTTTGGAGATTTTGTTCCTTTCCCCTTCTGTGAGGGACCTTATATGAATCTCTTAGAATCCTCTTTGTATCCTAGTTTCTCTGGCTGTTTGAATTATAGGCTGGCGATCCTTTGCTCTAGGTCTAAAGTCCACACACGAGCAAGTACATACTATGTTCCTCTTTTTGTGACTGGGTTACCTCATTCAGGATGGTTTCTTCAAGTGCCATCCACTTGCCTACGAATTTCAAGATTCCATTGTCTTTTCCGCAGAGTAGTATTCCATTGTATAGATGTGCCACATCTTCTTTATCCATTATTCAGTTAAGGAACATCTAGGTTGCTTACAGGTTCTTGCTATTACAAATAATGCTGCTATGAACATAGTTGAGCACATGTCTTTCTTGCATGGAGGTGGATCATTTGGGTATATGTCTAAGAGGGGGGTTGCCGGTCCTGTGGTAAATAATTCCCATTTTCCTGAGGAACTGCCATACTGATCCCCAAAATGGCTGTACCAGTTTGCACTCCCATCAGCAGTGGAGGAGTGTTCCACATATGTTGCCATTGGTGTTTCTAATTTTAGCCATTCTGGCAGGAGTAAGATGGTATCTCAAAGTTGTTTTGATTTGCATTTCCCTTATAGCTAAAGATGTTGAGCATTTTTTTAAGTGTCTTTTAGCCTTTTTGATTTCCAAATAGGCTGGACCAAAGATAAAAAGACCCCTGGACATATAATAATCAAAACACCTAACATACAGAATAAAGAAAGAATATTAAGAACAGTGGAGGAAAAAGGCCAGGTAATGTATAAATGCAGACCTATCAAAATTACACCTGACTTCTCCATGGAAACTCTCAAGGCCAGAAGGTCCTGGATAGATGTTCTACAAGTACTAAGAGTCCACAATGCTAGCCCAGGATACTATACCAAGCAAAGCTTTCAATCACTATAGACAGAGAAAACAAGATATTTAATGCAAAGCCAGATTTTCCCAATATGTATCTACAAATCCAGCCCCACAGAAAGTTCTGGTAGGAAGACGCCAACCCAAGGAAGTTAACTATGCTCACAAAGACATAGGCAATAGATAATCCCACTTCACCAGAACCCAACGATAAAGCAGGGCAAATATATTCACAATACCACTGCCAACAACAAATCTAAAACAAACAAGCATTATCAATGGTTCTTACTTTCCCTCAACATTAATGGTCTTAACTCGCCTATAAAAAAGACACAGGCTAACAGAATGGATACAAAGACAGAATCCATTCTTCTGCTGCATACAAGAAACTCATCTAAGCTTCAAAGACAGACAATACCTCAGGGTAAAGGGCTGGGAAAAGATCTCCCTATGAAATGGACCCAAGAAGCAAGCAGGTGTGGCTATCCTAATAACTGCTTGTCAATTCTAATGGATTGTTTTTCTGAAGACAGTTTTTTTCTCTCTCTCTCTCTCTGCCTCTCTCTCTCTCACTCCCTGTGTGTGTGTGTGTGTGTGTGTGTGTGTGTGTGTGTGTGTGTGTGTGTGTGTGTTTGCTAGGGGAGTCATGTTCCATAGATTGAGAACCACTGTAAGCTGAGTAATTTCTACAACCCTTATCATATTTTTGAAAAGTAGGAAACATTATATTATGATACTTATGTGTATCTCTCTTTAAACAGTTTGTAATAGCTGTCTGTGAAGAATGCTTTTTACAGATAAATTTGATATGGAATTTTTGGAATTGCTACTGTTAGTTGTCCTTCTCCACAGAATTCTTTTTTACATATTCCAGCTCATGGCTTATAATAGATGCATATACTAAAAATTGGACTTCCAGTTCCATGTTGGTCCTCCTTCATTGAGGACCCAAATTAGCTCTTGCTCGCTCAGGTAGGTAGTCAAGTTTGTCATTGCCATGTTTCTGATAGCATATGAAATCCACTCTTCGCCTGATTTCTGGCACCTCTCTTGGATGCTTTTAAACCCTGTCTGCTGGATTGGACATTTTCCAAGCATGAGCAGCTGGGTCAATCTGTCTACCACCTGTCTGACACCAACAAAGGAAAGAACTGGCTTTATGGTCCTGGCCCTTCCTCAGTCTTGTCTTCATGCTCTTTAGTTCCCTCGATTAATTGAGTCACAGTCATGCCTGGCTATATTCCAAGATACAACCCAGCAGGAGGATGAAGTTGCATTTATTTCACAGGAGATGGCTCCGTGATCAGCCTTTCTTTACATAGACTTGTGACTCTAACCAGCATACCAAGAAGTCGTCTCAAACTTCAAAACAATGCATCACCTGACTCAAACACATTACCACTATTTACTCCTGTCTAGTCATTCTTTTTTGTCATTTTTGTTTTCTTTTTAAAGCTTTTTCTCTTCCTCCAATTGTGATTATGTAATAACCAATGGTCTTATCCTATTGGTAGGGTTATAATCTAAAACTTTGCATCAGTATTCACCACTTGAGTTTGTTTTGATACATTTCAGTTTTTAGATTAATCTTGTCCTTGCAAAGAAAGTTATTTTTTTTTATTAGGTGGGAGGTGCCCAAGTAGAGATTTTTTTTCCCAATTCTGGGTATACATTATGTAATAAGTAACAAACTTTTTTTTGGTGTATGCACAGTTTTTTTCATTCCAAAGATTCCCAAAGCACGTTTACAAGCTTAACTTGGATTAAATATCCCCATTACCTCATCCAGCCCTGAAATGGAGCAATCTCCAGGGGAAAGTGTGGCAGCTGCTTAACAATGTACAGACATACTGTGCTACAAGAAAAATACCGGAGGCTTAGGGCTGTTTTATTTTACATGGCAAGAGCTGCAGGTCAGGAGTCTGGAACAGGGCATTGCCTGGGAGTACTGCCATACTTGAATGGGAACTTTAGCATCTTGAAATAATAAAGCATCTCACCCAAGGCATACATTTCAGCCAAGCAACCCTTTGGGAGCTAGTAGACCAAGAAGGGAAGAGATTGGACAAAAAGACTCTGATCTTGGTGGCAAATGCTTCTAATCCCACTTGGAAGGCTGAGGCAGGAGGATTATGAGTTCAAGACCAGATTGGACAAGGTGGAGAGATCTTGTTTCAAAGGGGAAAAAGATGTTTCTAGGAAATGGCTTAGAGGGCTATCATTTTGTAAACTATCTAGGATGTTAAGAATTTAAACTCTCATACTTTTGTTCAAATGCTTTGAGAGCTGTACTGTGTCTCTGTTCACTGTCCATCTGTTGCATACCTCCACACTTTGCCCTTGTCCTTGAGAAGCTGAACTTGATGGAAAGAGTCATGGGAATTTTCTTGAACTGCAGCTTCTGGGCTCAGAGAGCCATGATACTGAGACTTTTCGTTCCACCTTGGCAGTGTGCAGTTGGAGTTTTCTTTGGGCTCCCAAAGAAAGACATGGAGACTTATTATTAATTATAAATGCTCGGCCTTAGCTTAGGCATGTTCCACTAGCTCTTTTAGCTTAATTTAATCTGTTTCTACTCATCTACATTTTTGTCTTGGAGAGAGGAATACATGGTGGGAGGAGACAGGAGCTCATTGCATTCAGTCTGAGGATTTCTTAGGGGCAGGATCACCGCTTTGGTCTGAGGATTCAGTAGAGGTAAGACATCTCTCTTGTGGCTGGTTCCTTTACTTCTCCACCTTTTAGCGTTTACATCAATATCTGACTCAGGGTTTTTATTATTGAGACCTATCAGAACTCGTGCTGTAAGTCTGTAAGGGCTTCTGATAGAATGCTCACTTTTACAATTTTGATTCTATTGATTCAAGAGCATGAGATGTTTTTATCTTTCTTCAGAAGCTTTCATTGTTGAAGTTCTTCACCTCTTTAGTTAGATTTATCTATAGATTTTTTTGAGGTTTTTGTCAATGGGGATGTGTTTATGATTTCCATCTTTGCTTTTTATTGGTTTATAGAAAAACTATTGATTTTTCCAAGTTGATTTTGTATCCTGTCACATTGCTGAAAATGATTTTTATCACTTGTAGATATTTTTTGGTAAATTTTTTTTGTGATTTTGTGTTATTTTTTATTCAATTTCTTTTCTTTCCTAGTTGTATTTTTAATTTCATTCTTCTGCCCTGTTGCTCCAGCTAGTGTATCAAGCATAATATTGACAAGGAGCCTGGATAGTGAATAACCCTGTCTCATTCCTGGCTTCAGCAGGATTCCTTCAACTTTTTCTTCATTTAGGATGATGTTGGCAATGGATTTCTCATATGTAGCTTTTATTGTGTTGAGGTATTTTCCCTCCAGCTCTATAGTCTCTAGGACTTTTATCATGAAGACATATTAGGTTTTATCAGAGTCTTTCTGCATTCATTGAGATGATATTGCAATTTTTATCTTTAAGCCAATTTATGTAATTTATTACATTGGTTGAGTTGCACATGTCAAACCATCCTTATTCTTTGGGATAAAGCCAACTTGGTCATGGTGGATAATCTTTTTGATGTGTATCTATTCAGTATACCAGAATTTTATTGAACAGTTCTGAAAGTTCAGGTATATTGGTCTGTAATTTTCTTCTTTGTTGATTATTTATCTGGTTTTTGGTATTACGATGACACTGGAATTATAGATGGATTTTGGGTATGCTCCTTCTGTTTCTACTTTTTGAATAATAGAAAAAGTGTTGGCTGTAGATCTTCTATGAAAGTCTCATAGGAGTCTGTTGTTAATCCTTCTGGCCCTGGGCCACTTCTAGTTGGAATGCTTTTTATGACTATTCAAGCTCCTGATTGTTATGAGTCTGTTTAAGTTGTTGATCTCTTGCTTTAATTTTGGTGGTTTGGCTAAATCTGAATTAGTCCATTTTTTACTTTTTGGTTTTTTAACTTAGTGGAGTACAGGTTTTTAAAATATTCCATTATAATATTCTGAATTTCTTTGGTATTTCTTGTAATGTTTTCCTGTTCG
This sequence comes from Phodopus roborovskii, assembly GCF_943737965.1. Classification (NCBI taxonomy): domain Eukaryota; kingdom Metazoa; phylum Chordata; class Mammalia; order Rodentia; family Cricetidae; genus Phodopus; species Phodopus roborovskii. The sequence goes on from NW_026126485.1 coordinate 1,928,439, forward strand.
GTTTTGATTTTGTTAATTTTGGTTCTCTCTTTCTTCCTTTTGGTTATATGGGACAAGGATCGACTAATATTTTTAATATTCTTAAAGAACCAGGTTTTTGTTTTCTTTTTTTTTAGAAAGAAAAAACTTAAATTGATTCTTTGTGCATTTCATATCATGCATTCCAATCCCACTTATTTCTCTGTCTCCTCACACTCACCCTCTGCCCTTGTAATTTTCTCTCCCAAACCAAAATCTTATTAAAATACACACACACACACACACACACACTTATATATACATATGTATGTTTAAGCACAGAAAAGAAACATAGGGGGAAATATAAAATAGACAAAATCTTCTAAGTATAGGCTTAGATGAAGGAGACAAATCCCAGATAAATGGCGTAGACCAGATCTTCAGCAAGATCATAGAAAGAAACATCTCAAAAGTAAGGAAAGACATATCCATACGAATACAAGAAGCACACAGAATACCAAATAGACAAGGCCGGAAAAGAAACTCTCCAAAAAAAAAAAAAAAAAAAAAAAAAATGCAGAACAAAGACAATATTAAAAGCTTCAAGAGAAAATACACAGGTCATATATAAAGGAAACTCCATCAAAATAACCAGTGACTTCTCAGTGGAAACTTTGAAAGCCATAAGAGCCTGGAGCTCTCCAAGTGCCAAAAGACAATTGCCAGCCTACTACTGTACCCAGCAAAACTATCTGCCATAGTTGAAGAACAAAAAAAAACTTCCCATGATTCAAACATGCCAAACCAAACCAAACAAACAAACAAACAAAAAACAAGAATCATATTGTTGTGGAGTATTCACCTGAGAAAACTACTCAGACATGGGTTTAAGTCAGTAAAGGTTTATAAAGTCTCTGTTAGGCAGCCAGCAACTGTGCTGTGTGTTCATGATCCCTATGTAGCCCTGAGCTATCCATCTCTCTACCCTTTCCCCTTGAACTTTAAAAGATAGTATTAGAGAGTATAGTAGCCTGGGTTGACTATTGTGATCTTTCAAGACTTGTAGAACATTTTTATAGGAGCTTTTATCTTTAAAAGTTTCTTTTAAGTAATTCTATGTTATTCTGTTATTTTATACAAGATACTCTCTAGACCTTTGCTGTTGTCTTCTCCTATGTCTACAATTTAGAAGCTACGTCTTTTCATCTTGATGCCAAATTCTCCCATGTTTCATATTAAATTTATTAACTTTTGCTGAGTGATCCAGTTCATCTATTCTATCTTCAGTCTCTGACTCACTGTTTTTGATGTGATCCATTCTGTTAGTGAAGCTTTCCACTTTTTTTTTTTTTTTTTTTTTTTTTTTTGAGACAGGGTTTCTTTCTGTAGTTTTGTAGACTAGACTGGCCTTGAACTCACGGGGATCTACCTGCTTTTGCCTCATGGGTCGCCACTGCCTGTTCCACTGTGTTTTTAAATTGTGCTACCACATTCAACTTGGCATTTTAATGGTTACAAAATTTTTGAAGGTATAGTTTTTATTACGTCTTTACCCAGGAGTTATTTAGAAGACCATTGTAAAATCTAACTGCAGAATTAAAAAAAATTAAAACATTATTGCTATTTTTAGGTTACTTAACAAAGGCAAAGAATGTGTTTTTCCAAATGAAACGAGGTTTTATTTAGTGGCTGAAAATTAAGATAGTTTCCGAAAACTTCAAGGACATGGCCAAAAATAATAGAATTTATAAGGCTAAAAGTTAAAAGTAATCTTTTAAATAATTGTCTTTATTAAAAATGTTTTTTAATATTTAAAAATTGATGTTTTTTGACAATACTAAGAGAGCTTTGTCATATTTTCTTTTCATTGAAATATTTTGACTGGTTATTTGTTAAAAAAATCTTTATAACTAATGAGTTATATGTTACTATGAACTAACTATACATATAATAATGAAGAGTGAACTCTTTGTCTTATTACTGTCTACAGAATTCATTATGTATAGTCTGCATCAATAATTTCAGCTTCATAATATTATATTTTTATTTGTATTTCCATTTCACATACATCACCCCAAATATATTATATATTATCATATACTATTCCTTAGCATAAAATTTATTTTTAGGTACACTATGAATAGGATAAGTTATGAGGCTTTTTTCTATATATAATGTCATCTAAAAGTCTTTGTGTTTCAGTGGAGATCATAGTCATTTATATTCAGCTGGTTATCTGGCAAATATAATCCAATTTCTTTTATTGCTGTTTCTTTTTGTATTATATTTGTTTGCTTTAAATATCCTTAAGTTTATATTGATTTATTTAAAACTCAAATATAATTTAAAATTTGCTGTTAATATGCCTATACTTCTTTTAAAATTTTATATATTAATTTATTTTTTTACCTTCCAATTCCAGTTCTCCCTCCTTCCTCTCCTCCAACTACCCCATGCCCCTACTCATCTGCTCCTCTGAGGGGGTAAGGTCTCCTCCAGGAAGTCTACTAAGTCTGTCCCATCATTTTGTTGAGGCAGAACCAAGGCACCTCTTCACCCCCTCCCCATACCTCTGTGTCCATAGAGAGTGGGCTCCACTAAGACAGTTTGTGCATTAATGTTAGATCTTGGACCCAATGTCAGTGGCCTCATATATTGTCCGAGTCACACCATTGTCACCTGTATTAGTTTGCTCTTATGCATGTTTCCATTTGTCAGACCTGAGTCATTGACCCCTCACTAACTTGGGTCAGCTGATTCTGTGGGTTTCTCCATCATGGTCTTGACTCCTTTGTTTATGTTATTGCTCCTCCCTCACTGTAATTGTAATCCAGGAGATTGTAGGCTGGGTATCTTTTGCTTTATGTCTGTTATCCACTTATGAGTGAGTACATGCTAGGAATTATGATTTTGCTAATTTGGATATTCTCTGTCTGCGTTTTGGTTAGTTTGGATAAAGGGTTGTCTATTTTGTTGAATTTCTCAAAGTACCAACTCTTTGTCTCATTGATTCTTTGCATTGTTTTTTTTTTTTTTTTTTTAATTTATTGGTTTCAGGTTTCAATTTGACTGTTTCTTGCCATCTACTCCTTCTGGTTAAGTTTGCTTCTGATTGTTCTAGTGCTTTCAGTTTTTGTGTTAATTCACTATTGTGGAATTTTCTCAGCTTCTTTATGTAGGCATTTAGTGCTATGAACTTTCCTCTCAACACTGCTTTCATTGTGTCCCACAAGTTTCAGTATATTGTGTGGCCATTTTCATTAAATTTTAGGAAGTGTTTTATTTCTTCTTTTATTTCTTCCTTGACCCAGTGGTGGTTCAGTTTATCATTATTCATTTTCCATGTGTTGTGGGCTTTCTAAAATTAATGTTGCTTTTGAATTCTAACTTTAAGCTGCAGTGATCTGATAGGATACAGGGGTTTATTCCATTTTTTTTTTTAATCTGTTGGGGCTTGCTTTGTTACCAAGTATGTATTGGTCTATTTTTGAGAAGGTTCCATGAGGTGCCGAAAAGAATGTATATTCTTTTGTGTTTGGGTGGAATGCTTATAGATGTCTGTTAAGTCCATTTGAGTCATAACATCTGTTAGTTCCCTTATTTCTCTTTGAAGCTTCTCTGTGGCAGATCTGTCCAGTGATGAGAGTAGGGTGTTGAACTCTCCCACTACTAGTGTGTGGGGCTTGATTTGTGATTTAAGCTTTAGTAATGTTTCTTTTACAAATGCAGGAGCCTTGTGTTTGGGGGCATAGATGTTCAGAATTGAGATTTCCTATTGATGGATTTTTCCTGTAATGAGTATGAAATGCCATTCTTAATCTTTTTTTGATTGATTTGAATTTGAAGTCTATTTTGTTAAATATTAGGATAGCTACAAGAGCTTGTTTCCTAAGTCAACTTGATTGGAAATTTTTTTTTCTCAATCCTTTACTCTGAGGTAATGTCTGTCTGTGAGGTTGTGGTATGTTTCTTGTATGCATCAGAAGGATGGATTCTGTTTTTGTATCTAACCTGTTAGCCTGTGTCTTTTTATAGGTTAATTGAGTCCATTGATATTAAATGATATGAATGACCAGTGATTGCTAGTTCCTGTTATTTTTGTTTTTGTGATTGGTGATGGCATTGTACGTTCAGTTCCCTTCTTTGGGACTTACTGCTGTAGGTTAATCTATTTCCTGTGTTCTTGTGGACATAAGTGATTTCCTTGGGTTGGCATTTTCCTTCTAGTACTCTCTGTAGGGCTGGGTTTGTGGATAGGTATTATTTAAATTTGGTTTCATCATGGAATATCTTGTTTTCTCCATCTATGGTTATTGAAAGCTTTGCTGGATAAAGTAGCCTTGGCTGGCATCTGTTGTTCCTTAACATCTGCATAACATCTGACCAGGACCTTCTGGCATTCATTGTTTCCTTTGAGAAGTCTGGTGTAATTCTGATAGGTCTGCCTTTATATGTTACTTGGCCTTTCTCCTTTTTCTGTATGTTTGGTGTTTTGACTAGTATGTGTTGAGGAAACATTTTTTTTCTTTTCCAATCTATTTGGTGTTCTGTAAACCTCTTGTATTTTCACAGGCATGTCCTTCTTTAGGTTGGGAAAATTTTCTTCTATGATTTTGTTGAACATATTTTCTGTGACTTTGTGTTGGACTTTTCCTTCTTCTATCTCTATTATCCTTAGCTTTGGTCTTTTCACGGTGTCCCAGACTTCCTGCATATTTTGTGTTAGGGAGTTGTTGGATTTAAAATTTTCTTTGACCAATGAATCTATTTCTTGTGTCATATCTTCAATGTCTGAAATTCTCTCTTTCATCTTTTGTTGTTTATGCTTGCATTTGTGGTTCTTGATAGTTTACCTCAGTTTTCCACTTCCAGAGTCACTCAGGTTTGTGTTTTCTTTATTGCCTCTATTTAAGATTTCATGTCTTTTATTGTTTGCTTTTTCTTGGTTTGCTTAAGGGATTTGTGGATATCTTGTATTTTTTGTTTGTCTTTTCCTTCATTTCTTTAAGGGAATTTTTCATTAACTCTTTGAGGGCCTCAATCTTTCTCATAAAGTTATATTTAAGTCATTTTATTCTACTTCATCTGTGTTGGAATGTTTAGGTCTTGCTGTTGTAGCACCATTATATCGCGGTTTAATAAGGATCAGGATCAACAATTAGGCCGAACAGATGTTTATTCTGTTATTCTGTCTATGTTATTACATAGACAGGTAAACGCCAACAGGTTCCTGCTTCCAAGAATTCCTCTGGAAGTCCTCCTGTCCCTGTGCGGCTTGCAAGAGAGCTCTCTCCCACACCTTAGTTCCCCAAGTCACTTCCGCCCCTGGATCCACCCCCCAATGGGTGTGGTCAGTGCCACAGAAGGAGACAAAGTGAATATTCCACTACAATTCCCCTTTTAATCTAAAGACAAGATTTAGGCTTTATACAAAAGTATACAAAACAGTGAGTAACAAGGGTGCTCTAAGAAAAGGAAAATTGAGAACAAAACGACCTACATATCTAGTCCTAGGGTGAAGGCATAATGGAGTTTACAATTGAGTTGTCCTAAGCTGAAAAGCTTAAGTCTAGTACCTAATATATCTAACTAGAAAGAGGGAATAATAGTTGTGATAGTTTAATCTCCAACCTCATCAAGACCTGAGAAGGAAAATAATGATACTAGGGTAGACAGGAATGCGGATGGGCAATTTCCTGCAGCGAGGACAGAAATAGCAGGCCACCTGGACAGTTACCCAAGGTCTCACAGCATCGTTGGTACACCCAGTTTTGGCTAAGGCTAAGAGTACTTGACAGACCACAACAACAGCAGGGAGGTAGAAAGGCTGTCTTACCCTGACTTGGCAAGGATCAGCAGTCTTCTATATTTGTCTCTTGGAAGCACATAGGACCGCAAGTCCAAATGAGTGGTCAAGGTGGGGGCAGTTCTTTGCCCAAGAGGCCATTAGCCGAAGCTTGGAATGAACTCCAGAAGGAGCAAGAAGAGTGTCCAACATATTTTTGAGAAAATAGTGAAAATTTATAGCTACATGAGTTAGGTTTTCTAGATATACAGAGATGTATTTGAGATGAATAGGCACTCTTCAAACCTTTCAAAGACCTACAGAATATGGCATTTAAAATGGTTTAGGGTTTTTCTTGACAGTGACTGCTCCTGGCAACACCGCCTGTGTCAGAAAGGAAGATGGACATCGAAGAAAAGTGTTATGAAGTTTACTTCCAATATGGCAAGACTAGCCATTTGGACAAGATATTGCTCTTGTCTGGACTGTTTGACTTTATGCTGTATAAACTGGACATGCAGGACCCACAGAAAAGTGAATGCTGATTCAAGATGGACATTGCTACAGAGTTCCTGCTTCATGGAAGAGTCTTCCAGACAGTCTGCAGGACACAGAGAAAAGTGACTGACAAACTGCCAATACAAGAAGACAGTTTAAAGTTTCATGCTTTGCTGAAGAGTCTGCCAGACACACTATGGCCTATGGGCTGAAGATGGAAGATTACAGAAGAACTTCGGGTGACTGACCAGGCAGTGAGTTGTCTCTGTCATTTCTAGAGTTTATATACTATCCTTCTGTGGCCTTTGAAGGAGTTGAAGACAGATAGTTATGGTTATAGTTTTCCTTAGTTAGGATTAAAGATAAGTTACATATAAGACTTTAGACTCACAAAGATAGAATAGATGATGGAATATTTTCTTAAATCTTACTAAATGTTAATGAACTAAATATTGTTAACTGTGATTCTTATTTGATAACTGTTGTGTAATATATTCTGCTATGTCAAGGTTAAAACCCTTCTTTTTATTTAGACAGAAAAGAGGAGATGATGGGAGATGTCATTCTGTAAATATATTTCTCATACTGGTTAATGAATAAAGTATAATAGGAAAGGAAGATAGGAGGGACTACGAGAAAAGGAGGAAAGAGAAAGGAAGAGTCAAGATGGAGAGTCTGGAGAGAGCAGGATGCCAGCCGGCTCTCCGGTAAGACCACGTAAAAATACATAGATGAACAGAAATAGGTTAATGCTTAAAACAGAGCTAGCCGATAAGAAACTATTACTTGGCCAACAGCATTATATCTAATACAGGGTCTCTGTGTGATATTTGGGGCTGGTGCAGCGGCGGGACAAGACCAACGGCGGGCAGAAAAACCTTATTCCTTACACCATTAGTTTTTAGAGGAGCCTTATTCCTCTTTATATTATTGAGTGTGTTCTTATCTTGTTGTCTAAACTCTCTTCCTCTAATTGGTATGGTGGAACTTGTTCTTCAGGGGGGGGGTCTCTCTTTCTCCAATTAGTATAGTTGGGGGCTGTTGCTCTGTTGACTGCTCCTTCAGGCAAAAGTAGAGAAGAGTTTCTGGTGAACGCTTCTCCTAGTGGAAGTGGGCCCAATGCTCAGGTGGTCACTCACTGAGGTGCAGGTGGGGCTACAGCTCTGGTGGACACTCATCCCATTGGAGGTGTAGGTGGGGTTGAGGGTTCAGTGGTCAATGTAGTAACAGGCTATCTCTAACTAAGAAATGGCAGTGAATGCTGGCTGGGCCGCAGGTGCTCTTTCCCTGATGAACTTTTTACTCTGGAAGTTACTGCTGGAGATCACTGTTGTCCTTTCACCTGGTGATCACTCCTTGCTCTTGGGTCTGAGGCTGGGGCCTCCCTCTGACACTGCTCCCAGGTCTGGAGCTCTGGCCTTCTTCATCTGCCTATACTTCTATGGTTAATATTATATGTTTTCCATGAGAAATGTTTCATCTGCATTCATATTATCCACTTACACATATGAATGATGAATAACTTTTGGAAGCCCTTCTAAGCCATGCTTCTTTGTGAAGAATGTTCTTCACGCATACATCTATGTTGGCAAACTCTCAAGAGACACAGCTCTACCACAGAAGCTGTGGTTCAGGAAATCTGGGTTAAGTTTCTGGCTCTAATTGGGCAGACCAAAATCTCTCTCTCTCAGGGATTTGGAATCAGTGTGTAATATATGCCAGTCAGTTCTTTCCACAAGAAATGGAAAGGTCAGGGTTGTAGGTAAGTCTTTAACTAATTCATGGTGGAAACTGAAGAGAAAGAAGAATGAAACAGAGGTTTACCTATCCAAAAGTATCTAGAAAGAAAGGGAGATAAATATAGAGGAAGGCCTTCCTAATCTGTTGGGTTACTTATGCCTCTTGAAGTTCTAAGTTTTGTCTTCCATAGTCTCTGCAGCACTTTGCCTCAAAGCATCCATTTGTTTCTCACTGGTATCACCTTGGTGCTGTCACAGCCTGCTTGCATGGTTAAAATGGCCCCATTCTTTCCGAAGTCACAGGGTGGGTACTTCTAGTGGATCATCATCAGTCCTTACCTTGATGCAGCACTGGTGGCTTCCTGTATTCTCTTCTATTCTATGTCTTCTGGTTCTCTGTGGTCCACATGCAGCTACTTTTCTTTCCTTGGGATATAAGCTAACTGGACAGATTTACATTTCATATATATATAATATATATATATATATATATATTATATATATGTTCTTGTTCAGAATAAAGGACTATGATTTATCTAAAATATAGTTGATTAAACAGGCCCAATTCAATATTCAATAATCTGAACAGTTAAAAGATTGCTATATTGCTTTCTTCCATTCTCTCATTTGGCCTACTATTTCTTTTCATATTAAAGTGAAAATTATTAACATCAACATCTTTTATTTTCTTATTTTTTAGCATCTGAAAAATTATTTCAGGTAAATTATTTCATTTTATTTTTAAAGTAATGATATTCATTTCATATCAGTAAAGATTCAACTTGCACAGAAACACTCCAATTTAGACACCCATCTACTTACTTCCTTATCTTAGACTTGCTGCTATATATAAAATTAATACATAAACACAGTGAAAACAACAACAAAACCAAGTACTCTGCTTTTAAAAAGACTTTAATTACTGGCGATGTGGATTGTAGAGGGAGTTACTATAGTCCAGCCTCAGACATAAGTGTTGTAGATGAGTTAGGCAGACTAGGAACTAGATGGATTTAATGGCCCTCTGTGTGTCAATGACTAGGCTTCCCATTGAAGTAGTGGTGAGCATGGGAAATACATACAAATTTCTTTATAAAGATTCCAAAGCAAAAACATGTCCACTTATAAAGATGTCCCAAAGTGGGTTCTCTCTGCAAGATCAACAAGTGCTCTTAACTGCTGAGCCATTTCTTTATCTCAGTCTATGGAGTTGTGGAGACCGTGCTCACCTGATACTCCGGTAATCAGATACAATGCACAGTGTCTTCCTTGCATCTCTGACACTGTTCCTCCTGAGCATCAGATCCCCACCTAGGCCCAGCTTTGATCCAATGGGACTTGAAGTGCTTAACACACACCATCATTTCCAGATGCAGTTTCCCACCTATCCCTGTTTTGAATTAAGACTAATAACTGTATTTGAAATTGAAATAGTCTTTCCTCTTAGCTTTTCTCCCTTGCCATAAGTCCTCATCTAGTCTCAAGGCATGATAAATACATATATAATTCATGTATGGAATAAATTTGCCTCTTCCTTATGTTGTACTTTTTCCATTTGCAACTTCCTGGTGTTTTCCAGCTTTGAGAATTTCTTGATCTCTGCTACTTTCCTCCCAGTCACTTATAGTGCATTGCAAGTTCTTCTAGATAAGGTGGAAAAAGTAGTGTTCTTTATCATCTATAGGTGATTTTATTTTGCTGGTTGCCTTAGGGTTATCATTGCTGTGATGAAACAACAAGATAAAAGAAACTTGCTAAGTTAAGGTTATATTTTGTTTATGCTTCCACATCTTTGTTGATCATTGAAAGAATAATGTTATCCATAGGATAGACACTATTAGAAACTATTAGCATCTTTAGCCTTTGGGACCAAGCCTAATGCACCTAGACAAGTCTATATTCAGCCTTCATTTATTTTAATTCAGATTTATTTATATTTCTGATATAGCTGTAAAGCTATATATATATATATTCATATGTGTATGTATTTACATGTGTATGTGTGTAGTATGTATCTGTGTGTATGCCTTTTCTCCTGTGTGTAACTGCACTTGTTGCTTGTATGTGCACGTACTTGTGGGGGCCATTGGATGATGTTGAATGTTCACCTTCACTATCTATACCTTATACTGAGACATGGTTTCTCTCTCTCTCCACCTCAAAAAAATTTTAACTTTTATTTGTATGTGTGTGTGTGTGAATGTTTTGCCTGAATGTATGTGTGTTCACATAGATCAGAAAAGGGGATCATATAATCTAGAATGGGAGTTTCAGATGGTTGTGAGCCACCCTATGGGTGCAACAAACCCAAAGTGGGTTCTTTCTGCAAGATCAACAAGTAATCTTAACTGCTGAGACATTTCTTTATCTCAGTACACACGGTTGCTTGCTGAACCTGATTCCAACTTGTCTAGCTAGCCAACTTGCTGCTGGGATCCCCTGTCTGTTTTCTGATGGCTATGATTAAAGGAGACCACCATGCCTGTTAGGCACTTGTAGGTGCTGGGGTCTGAACTCTAGTCTTCAAACTTGTGTGGCAAGCATTTTTACCCACAGAGCCATTTCTTCAGCCATCACTCTTAGACATGTTACATTTGTTCACATCTCGTTCTATAAAGTATGCTTCAGTGCACTTTAAATTTCAGAGAAATTTTGAAGAAAAAGCTATCATTGATTCTATAGTTGTAAATATGCAAAAGGAAAGATAAAATAGAAGGGTTAGGGAAATTTTCAAAAATTAATATCCTTTGAAATTATCACAAAAGATTCCAGTGAGACAACTGTTTGCATAGAGAGACTGGCTGGAACACCCTAATGTATTAGCAATTAATTTCTCTTTAAAACATCTATAGAGATAAAGGAAAGATTGAAATTATGAAAGAAATTTACAAACTTAGACAGCCATTGAGAATAATTACATGGCAGATGACAGTGGATTCAGAGAAAAGCAGTGGAGCTTATCTAGAGAAAGACCTTGGTTTTCCACAAAGTGGAGGACACAGGAACAAGAAGGCATTTCTGTATCCCCTCTGTGCACTAATGAGCAGACAATTAGGGTTGTGCTCCAAATGTTTTTAACCTCTGAGGTACTGGCTATGGATTTGACCAGCATGTTGTCTGTTCCACCTTTGTTTAGATACTGATTAAAGATCCAGAGAAAGATTAACCAAACCATAGTCAACAATTCACTGCTAATTCTGTTGCTGGCTTTTGATTCAGATATATTGGTCCTTAGTGCCCATCTTATTTAGTTTTCTATTGCTGTGATAAAATGCCGTGGCCAAAAGCAACTTGAGGACGAAAGGGTTTAGTTGGTTTAGGTATCTCAGGTCACTGAGGGAAATTAGAGCAGGAACCTGGAGGCAGGAGCTGATGCAGAAGCCATGGAGGAGAGCTGCTTACTTGTCTGCTTCCCATAGCTTGTTCAGTTTGCTTTCTTATGCAAGACAGAACCATCTACACAGGACTGGTACCACCCAAAGTGAGCTGGACCTGCCACATCTATCATTAATAAAGAAAATTCCCTATAGACTTGCTTAGAGGCAATCTTATGGACATATTTTCTCATTGGAGGTTCCTCTTCCCAGATAACTCTAGCTTGTGTCAAGTTGACAAAACCCCAACCAGGACAGTACACTCCCAGTCAATTACTGCTATTTCATCTCATATGGTCACTTTTCTGTGTTCATCAGACTGTCCTTCATGTGTTGTTGAACAACAGATGTTCAATGGGAAATATATGTAATGCTCACATGGTGTTATAAGCAATTTCCCCATTTTTGCTCACTTATTTATCCATTCTCTTCCATTTCATTCTAATTCATATTTCCGGTGTGATTCTCTTGTTTTCAATGGAAATTCTGAATTTTTAAGATAATAAGAGACAAATCACTTCTCTATTTATTGTGTTTCAGCACTGCATGGGCTGACACTTGTATTAAGTATTGTTGCTAGTAACAGTTCTATAAATCTTAAAGCACCTGCTCATAGGCATAGAATAGCAACAAGCTGTGGGATATGATCCTTGAAAATGGAAAGGACAGGAAATGTGTCCTTTTTTAACTTTTAAATTACATTTACTTTGTAAGTTGGGAGACAAGTGTGTAGTTCAGAGGACAACTTTCAGGAGTACCTGTGGGTCTCAAGGGTTGAAGCTAGGTCATCAGTCTTTTGTATAAATTATTTTTCTATGTATTTTAGTTCATTGAGAATCCTAAACAATGTGTTTTGATAATATTCATCATCCCTCCCCACAACTCTTCTCAGATATGCTACTTTCTTCCCTACCCACTCTAATTTGTATTCTTTCCTTCCCCTCCCCCATCAAATCCAAATTGTGATGTTCATGTATGATTGGATGTCTGGCCTTCCAGTGGAAAATGATTACCTCTTCAGGGACTAAATATTTAGGGAAAACTAACTCTCCATCTCCTGTCTCCCAGCAGTTATCAATTGCCAACAACTCTTCTGTTACTGGTGAGACTCAGTATCCATTTCCCTTTTCCATGTTAGGATTTGGTCTAGCTTAAGTATCATAGGTCTTGTATATATACTGTCACAACCACTGTGAGTTCATACATATAGTTGCCTTGTACCATCTAAAAATTCTAAACTAAGTATTCAATCCAAGAACTCAGACCCTCTACCCCCCCCCCCCATAAAGAGTCATTAGAATGCACAAGGAAGGGAATAATTAAAGTAAGGATAGAAAAAAGTGAAATAAAAAGTAGGTATATGGTAAAATCAATTTATCTATTTGTTGTGTCTTTGAAAAAATTGTTGTAAAATACTACTTCACTCACATAAGAAAGAGAGTGAGAGGGAGAGAAACAAAAGGCAAATCGCTAACAGTATATATGAAAAGAGACATCATTCTGAAGCCTATTTTTTAGGTGTTTATCTAATGTTCAGCTTTTGAAATTCTTTCTATATTCTAGGTACCAATCTGCTGTCAAATGTATACTCAGTAAAGATTATTTTCTCTGTTGGGCATTGGGGGGGGGGAGATATCCTATCATGTTGTGAACTGTTTGCGTAGTTTCCTGCTTTGCTGAAGAGTCTGCCAGACACACTATGGCCTAAGGGCTAAAGATGGAAGATTACAGAACTTCGGGTGACTGACCAGGCAGTGAGTTATCTCTGTCATTTCTAGAGTTTACAGATTATTCTTCTGTGGTCTTTGATGGAGTTGAAGACAGATAGTTATGTTTATAGTTTTCCTTAGTTAGGATTAAAGATAAGTTATATATAGGACTTTAGACTCACAAAGATAGAATAGATGATGGAATATTTTCTTAAATCTTACTAAATGTTAATGAACTAAATATTGTTAACTGTGATTCTTATTTGATAACTGTTGTATGATATATTCTGCTATGTTAAGGTTAAAACCCTCTTTTTATTTAGACAGAAAAGAGGAGATGATGGGAGATGTCATTCTGTAAATATGTTTCTCATACTGGTTAATGAATAAAGCACTGTTGGCTAATAGGAAAGCAAGATAGGTGGGACTAAGAGACAAGAAGGATTCGAGGAAGTAGTAAGGAGGGACTGGGGAGAGCAGATGCCGGCCTCCCTCACTCCCCAGTAAGATGAGACCACGTGGAAATGCTAGATTAATAGAAATAGGTTAATGCTTAAGACAGAGCTAGCTGATAAGAAACAAGTACCAATGCCAACAGCATTGTATCAAATACAGAGTCTCGGTGTGTTAATTGTGGCTGGTGCTACGGTGGGTCCAGACCGGTGGCGGGGAAAACTACTCGTAACACATTAAGTATAATTAACTGTGTGTCAGGAGGCTGTGTGAGCAACTAGTTGACAGAAAGTAATCAAAGAACATCAGAAGACATCTGAGAGAAATAGAGAGACACAGGAAGATGTAGGGTGGGGTTTGGAATGGCATAGGTTTTTCTGGTTTGGCGAAGCAAGCAGAAGTTAGGGTCTTTCTGAGACATCAGAAAGAGGGTCAGCTCATTGCTACTCAACCTCTCCAAGCTGGCAGGTTTTTAGCCTAGCCTGGCCTTTGAATCTCAATCTTATTTATAAATACAATGAAAGAGATTTAGTTAAAGCTACCTTTAGTGGTAGTGACAGGGCTGGTGTTTGCAGGGGCAGAATTCCCATCAGGTTGTGACCTGAGCAGCTGGATCACAGCTAGAGAATAGTAAATGATACTAAAAAGGATAATCTTTCCCATGTTAAGTATGGGGAAAATCTGTGCCGGGCATTTGTGGTGCACATCTTTAATCCCAGTACTTGGGAGGCAGAGGCAGGCAGATCTCTGTGAGTTCGAAGCCAGCATGGTCAACAGAGCTAGATCCAGGAGAGGCTCCAAAACAATACAGAGAAACCCTGTCTCAACCCACCCTCAAAAAAAAAAAAAAAAAAAAAAGAGAGAGAGAGAGAGAGAGAGAGAGAGAGAGAGAGAGAGAGAGAGAGAGAGAGAATGGGAAAAATCACAATGCAGGGTGATCAGACCCTGTATACTGCTTTTATTGTTTGAAAATTTAAATGAGAGTATAAATTACTTCACTGGGGTTGACATAAGGTCTACTATAATTACTGTCAGTTTAGTAACTAATATTTTATCTTTAAAAAGTGGTTTTATAACTGTGCCAAATATGATAATTTGATTGATAAGAGTCAAGCTTTAGGCAGACTTACTACTACTGATAAAATATAATCTTTAGAAATACCTACTACTGCTGGGAAACTAGCATAGAACTGATTAAGATCTGAATGTGGTGTTTTTTTGGGAGGTCTGGGCAGTGTATGAAGCCTCTGGTAGTGGATCAGTATTTATCCCTTGAATATAAAATGGACTTTGGGAGCCCATTCAACATAGAAGGATATTTCCTCAACCTAGACATATGGGGGAGGGCCTGGGCCTTGCTCCAAATGATATGACAGACTTTGAAGACTCCTCAGGGGCCACACCCTCTCTGGGGAGTAGAATGGGGATTGGAGGGGGGGGAGTATATTTTTATTTCATTGGATGGAATGTTCTGTAGATGTCTGTTAACCCCAGTTGAGACATAACTTCTGTTAGTTCTTTTGTTTCTTTGTTGAGTTTCTGATTGGTCGTCCTGTCTAGTGTTGAGAGTGATGTATTGAAGTCTCCTACTATAAGTGTGTGAGGTTTTATATGAGCTTTGAGTTTTAGTAGTGTTTCTTTTACGAATGTGGGTGCCTTTGTATTAGGGGCATAGATGTTCAGAACTGAAACTTTGTGTTGATGGATTTCTCCTGCGATGAATATGAAACGACTGTCTTCATCTCTTTTGATTAATTTTGGTTTGAAGTCTAACTTTTTAGATATTAGGATAGCCACGCCTGCTTGCTTCTTGGTTCCATTTGATTGGAAAATCTTTTCCCAACCCCTTATCCTGAGGTAATGTCTATCTTTGAAGCTTAGATGTGTTTTTTGTATGCAGCAGAAGGATGGATTCTGTCTTCATATCCATTCTGTTAGCCTGTGTCTTTTTATAGGTGAGTTAAGACCATTAATGTTGAGGGTGAGTAAGGACCATTGATTTTTTGATGCTTGTTTGATTTAGGTTTGTTGTTGGCAGTGGTATTGTGAATATATTAGTTCTGCTTTACCTTTGGTTTCTTGTGTAGTTGGATTATCTGTTGCCTACATTTTTGTGGGCGTAGTTACCTTCCTTGGGTTGGAGTTTTCCTTCCAATACTTTCTGTAGGGCTGGATTTGTAGATATGTATTGGGAAAATCTGGTTTTGTCATTAAATATCTTGTTTTCTCCATCTATAGTGATTGAGAGTTTTGCTGGATATAGTAGCCTGGCATCCGTGTTCTCTTAATACTTTTAGAACATCTATCCAGGACCTTCTGGCCTTGAGGGTTTCCATGGAGAAGTCAGGTGTAATTTTGATAGGTCTGCCTTTATATGTTACCTGTCCTTTTTCCTTTGCTGCTCTTAATATTCTGTCTTTATTCTGTATGCTAGGTGTTTTGATTATTATATGTCGAGGGGTCTTTTTTATTTGGTCCAGCCTAGTTGGGGTTCGGTATGCTTCTTGTACTTTCATGGGCATGCCCTTCTTCAGATTTGGAAAGTTTTCCTCGATGATTTTGCTGAATATGTTTTCGGCACCTTTGAGCTGGGCTTCCTCACCTTCGTCTATGCCTATTATTCTTAGGTTTGGCCTTTTCATGGTGTCCCACATTTCCTGGATGTTTTGTGTTAAGGATTTGTTGGATTTATGATTTTCTTTGGTCGAATCTATTTCTTCTAGTTTATCTTCTGCTCCTGAGATTCTGTCTTCGATCTCTTGAATTCTGTTGGTTATGCTTGCATCTGTAGTTCCCGATTTTTTCTGAGTTTTTCTATTTCCAGCATTTCTTTGGTTTGTGTTGCCTTTATTTTCTCTATTTCAGTTTTCAAGTCTTGAACCATTTCCTTCACCTGCTTAATTGTTTTTTCTTGGCTTTCTGTACTTTCTTTGCTTTCCTTAAGGAATTTGTTCATTTATTCCACTTTTTTGTTTGTTTTTCCCTCCATTTCTTTAAGGGATTTTCTCACATCTTCTTTGAGGGCCTCTATCATTTTCATGATAGTAATTTTTAAGTCGTTCCCTTCTGCTTCCTCTGCTTTGTTGTGTTACAGTCTAGTTGGTGTAGATTCCCTAGATTCTGGTGGTGTCATGCTTGTCTTTCTGTTGTTAGGTGTTTTCTTGTATTTCCCTCTTCCCATAGCTTCTTCCAGTAGGTGTTGGTGGGTCTCCGCTTCTCTCTATGGTACTTCCCCAGTGGGCTTATGTGGGTCAGAGATTCAATATCTGTAGCTCTGAGTGGTCCAAGCTGTATAGGATGTCTCTCTGCAGACAGGGACCCAGGGATGGGGTCAGGGCTGAGGATCCAGTAGAAGATTCCACTAGCCAATGGCTCTAGCCAATGGCTGGCGGAAGAGGACAAAGGCTGAGCTGAAACTTGGGAAGTTTCTGCAGGATAGTCGGATCTCACTGGAAATTGGGTCTCTCCAGCTGAGGCCTCTTTCTTTACCAGAAGTCCTGCTTTGTGGGTCAAGGATCTTGCCAGTGGGAACTCAGAGTGGACCCGCATAGATAGGTGGATCTCTGGGAGGGGCCCAGGACTCCAGCAGAGGAAAGGAGGTGGGGTCAGAGACCAAGCAGGTGGAAATTATGGGTGATCCTGCCTGGATAGGCAGGTCTCCTTTTCGTCTGTATCTGTCTTTACTGTAAATTTTTATCTTTTTGTGGCCATGAGTCTTTTTCCTGGTAAACAATAACATTGCTAAAATGAAAGCCACAGCTGTGTTAGCCACGGTCTATACAAGATGGAGGTGGGTACGTTTACCGCCAGAACTGAGGGCTGTGCTCACTGCCTTGGTCTACACTGCCATCCAGCAGCATGCTGCTGGCTTGAAGATGTGGTCACTGCCATTGCCAGCTCTCATACACACCATTCAGTTGTTAGCAGAGCTCTTTAAAAGCCTTACGTTTTGTTTTGTTTTGTTTTTTGCCGTTTATGCTGAATCAGGAAATCTCCCTTAATGGAGCCGCACAAATTTCTGCTTGTCTCTAGCAAAACAGAATCCAACTGATAACAATGCTGCTACCAAGAAACCTTGCTTATCTCTGTTCTATTATTTCTAAAACCATTTTTTTTCCGGCTTTTGTTAAGTTTTAAGTGGAATTTAATATTAGCCGCATTGTGGATGCCATTATGTTATGAGTAGGTTTTTCCCTGCTGGTCTGGTCCCACCGCTGAGCCCGCCCCAAATAACATACAGAGACGCTCTATTTGATATAATTCTGTTGGCCAGTTACTAGTTTCTTACTGGCTAGCTCTGTCTTAAATATTAACCCATTTCTATTAACCTAAGTACTTCCATGTGGTCTTATCTTACCAGAGAGAGGGGTTGGCATTCTTCTTTCCATCCTCCATCTTGGATCTCCTCCCTACTACTTACTCTCTCCTCCTTGTCTCCTAGTCCTGCCAATCTTGCTTTCCTATTGGCCCACAGTGCTTTATTCATTAACCGATACGAGAAACACATTTACAGAATGACATCTCCCATCAGTATAACATTGACTAATGAATGCAAATCAACAAGGGACAAACACTGTAAGCCTTTGTTATTGGAAAACATGTTAGGGGGCCTCTCTTAGTTTCCAATGTCAAATTTTGTTCAACTTTTCTCTGTTGAATTGGGTTAACTGCCACACAGTGTAATTAAAAAGCTTAATGCCATACACAGACACACACACACACACACACACACACACACACACACACTTATTATTTTTTTCTTATTTTACATATAGATTCCTATTTCCTCTCCCTCCCATCCCATTTCCCCCACTCCATAGGGAGGGTGATGGTTTCAGGAGGGATTATCAAAATCTGTCAAGTCCTTAATGCCTATTGTTAAGACCGAACTTCTCTAGGTGACTGAACAGTATCAGTAGATTAAAACAAAGTTTTCAGGAAAGACCATAAAACAAGTATTTTGGTAAACCTCTATAAATGTTCAAAGACCAAAATTAAAAATACAAATGAATGGCATTGAAATTGAGGTTTTGGTAGATACAGGTGCAGTTTTAACAATAATTTCACCAACATCTTGCCATAAATGTTGCCCTTCTAGGGATATGTTCACCTTCTAGGGATAAGAACTTTATCTCAGGGAAAATAAAGTACAAGGTGGGCCAAGTATATAGGGTCAGAAAGCCAAATAGGAAAATTAAAACTATATGTGGCTAACATAGTAGTGAATTTATGGGGACATGATTTGTTGCAGCAGTGGGAAACATAGATTAACATTCCCCCAATCTCAGAAACAAACTGTAAACTAATATATGCTTCTGAGAAAAATGTTAAAAGGTATTATCAAGGCAAGTATTGACTGTTCAGGTTGTACATAAACAGGGCATAACAGCTGCTGATCTTTCAAAGGTACCAATAGCCCTACCTTTAAAACAGTTAACTGACAAATCTATGTGGGTGGAACAATGGCCTTTCACACAACAGAAATTATCAGGGATATTTAAATGTCAGCATATTGAAGAATCAACCATTTCTTGCAATTCATTTATATTTGTTGTTAAAAGAAATCTGGAAAGTGGATAATGTTAACAGATTTAAAAGCTGTAAATAAGGAGATTGAGCCAGTGGGCTCTTTGCAGGCTGGAATTCCATTGCTTTCTTTGTTACCTAAGTGATGGTCTATTATAGTGACAGTTTTAAAGGTCTTTTACAAGAACAGGATAGAAAAAAATTTGCCTTCACAGTAACTATTTATAATACTTCCCAGCTGGTTAAAAGGTACCACTGGAAGATTCTTCCACAAGGAGTGGTAAACAGCTCCACGGTGTCACTATTTTGTATACCAGTTATTAGAACTAATTCATAAACAGTTTCCTCATTGTATAATTGAGGAATATAGATGATAACATATTGGCTGGTTCAGACACAAGTACTTTAGGAAAAAAATATTTGATGAGGTTAAGAGAATTTTTTTTCCTTGTTTAGGATTGCAAATTGCTCCAGAAAAAAAAATAAAGAGAAGATACTATTAATTATTTAAGATATAAAATAGGTTTACAAAAAATTCAACCACAGAAAGCACAAATCAGGAGAGATCAATTATGAACTCTTAATGATTTTCAAAAATTACTGGAGCTTATTAACTGCCTATGGCCCATAATTGAATTAACAACTCAATAACTAAGTAATTTATTTCAAAACTCAGGAGGTGATAAGAAATTAAATAGTCCAAGAAAACTATCAGCTGAGGCTGAGAGAGAATCAACTCTTGTAGAAAGAAATTACAGGATGCAAATATGGATCACTTAGGTCCATAGTTTGATTACATTCTGGTTATTTTTCCTTTTACTCATTTTTTTCTACAGGAATTCTTACAAAGAGAGAAAACAGTATCTTAAAATGGATATTTTTACTACACTAACATGGTAAAAAAATTAAAGACCTATGTAGAAAAGGATTGTGAAAGGATAATTTAGACTTCATCAATTAGCGGGAATAGACCCAGCAGAAATTGTGGTACCTTTTTCCTACTGCTGAAGTTGCTTTGTAATGGGAAGTTGATGAACACTGACAGTGATTGTGCAGTAATTTCTTTGGAGAGATTGGCAATAAATATTCCCAAAGCAAGAGACTTGCATTTATAAAAATAACTAATTGTATTATCCCTCATATAATAAAGGTAACACTAATTTTTAGAGCCTCTACAATACTACTGTCAATAAATCAAGAAAGGCAGGTCATATGATTCACTTCAGAAACCAGAATTTTGTGCTATTCTTGTGCTATTATTAGATTTTCTTTTTTATGATAATATTTTGTTTTACATGCCAATCCTAGTTCACTCACCCTACCCTCCACTCCTGTTTCCCTCCTAACTCCCATCCCATCCCCTTTCTGCTACCCAGGGAGGGTGAAGCCTTCCATGGGGGATCTTCAAAGTCTGTCATATCATTTGGAGAAGGGCCTAGGCCCTCTCCCATGTGTCTAGGCTGAGAGGGTATCTCTGTATGTGGAATGGACTCCAAAATTCCGTTTTTAAACTCGGGATAAATACTAATCCATTACCAGAGACCCCCATAGACTTCCCAGTCCTCCGAACTAATACTCAAGTTCATAGGGACAGTGTTGGTCCTATGCTGGTTTCACGGCTGTCAGACTGGGGCCCATGAGTGCCCTGAAGGTCAGCTGTTTCTGTGGGTTCCTCCACCTTGGTCTTGACCCCTTTGTTCATCATCCTACCTCTCTGCAACTGGATTCCAGGAGTTTGGCTCAGTGTTTAGCTGTGTATGTCTGCTTTTGCTTCCATTAGCACCTGGCTGAAGGCTCTATAAGGTAGTCATCAGTCTCATTATTGGGGAAGGGCATTTAATGTAGCCTCTCCACTATTGCTTAGATTGTTAGGTGGGGTCATTCTTGTAGATCTCTGGACATTTCCCTGGTGACAGATTTCTCTTTAAACCTACAATGGCTCCCTCTACTATGGTATCTCTTTTCTTGCTCTCCTTTATTCTTTCTCTGACTCAATTTTCCTGCTCCCTTATGCCCTCTTCTCCCCTACTCTTCTTGCCATCTCTTTCTTCTAAGTCCTTCTCCCCTCACATCCTGCTCCCAATTTGCTTGGGAGATCTTGTCACTTTCCCCTTCTCCAGGGCACCATGTATGTCTCTCTTATGGTCATCCTTGTTTCCTAGCTTTTTTGGTGGTGTGGAGTGTAGGCTGGTAATCCTTTGCTCCTTGTCTAAAATCCATATATGAGTGAGTACATACCATGTTTGTCTTTTTGTGACTGGGTTACCTCACTCATGATGGTTTCTTCTAGTTCCATCCATTAGCCCCATTCTGTTGGCTCCCATTTTGTCTTGTTGATTGTGTCTTTTGCCTTAAAGAACCTTTTCAATTTCATGAGGTCCCATTTATTAATTGTCTTTCTCATCATCTGTGCTCCTGTTGTTTTGTCAGGAAGTGGTGTCCTGTACCAGTTCGTTCAAGGGTACCACCCTCTTTCTCTTCTAAGAGGTTCAGTATAGCTAATGTCTCTCAATATGCAGAAAAAGTTCTTTTACATATTGAGACCACTGAACTTTTTCCAGATGATTTATAATTAACTTTGCCATTCTTCAAATTATAAGAAATAAAAAGAAATAGAAATCCTCCTTTGAGGTAACTCATATCAGATTCCAAATATGTCTACCACATAATGGTAGCACTAGCACAATAATGATAAAACTGATCAGCTATAGGTAGAAAATGTGCTAGAAGTCCCAGAATTTCATAAGAAACACCATGTTAATAGCAAAGATTAGAAGAAATTTTTTTATTCCTTACTTGGCAACAGGCCAAGGTAATTATAAGGAAATGCCCTACTTGTTCTTTGTATAATCAAACTCTACTACCTGTAGGAAGTAACAAAAGATGCAAAATTTGGCAAATGGTTGTGTTTCATTTTGCAATTTGGAAAATTAAAGTCTGTGTACCATACCATAAATACATATTCACAATTTCAATGGGCAATTGTTTTGAGTTCTGAAAAGGGTGATTCTGTTATTACACATATATTAGAAATTATGGCCATTATGGGAATACCTGTACAAATTAAGATGGACAATGCTTCAGCATATGTCTCCAGTAAAACGAAAGAACTTTTTGCATATTACAATATAAAGCATATTACAGGTATACCACACAGTCCTATAGGACTAGCAGTTATAGTAAGATATAACCTCACTTTAAAGATATGCTTAATAAACAGAAAGGGGTAATAAAGTATCTCAGAGATAGATTACATAGTGCTTTATTGACTTTAAATTTTTAAATGCTAAGGGATAAGGAAAAATGGATGCAAAGAGACATTGGGTAATAGAAAAAAATGTTGAATTACATCAGTCTATATAGTTTAAAGATGTATTGATCTCAGAATTGAAACAAGGATATGAATTACTTTGGGGAAGAGGCTTTTCTTTTGTTTCCACAGGATTAGAATCACTATGAATACCACCAAGATTTAAAAAGATGAGATTCAAACAGGAGAGACCTCTTGATTAGGAGGGGAGACAGTTCATCAAACAGCTTGGCCATTCAATCCAAACTGTCTTATAAAACTAACAGATGCCTTTCATTTGATCAAGTTTAAAAATAGCAACTTTTTATTATTAAAAGATAATACTACTTTTGTTGTCAATAAACATTTTGTCTTAACAAAAATATAACCCTCAGACAACAGGAAGTAATTTTAAAAATATGATGCCCACAATCCTAGGAGGTGTGGTGGGGTGCTTTTTGGTTATTCAGCGTGTTGTGAATGTTTGTCATTATTTAGGGAGTTTGGTTGGTAATTGTTCCTGGTCATGATAAGGGAGGAAACTAAGCAAGTGAAGTTGGACTCAAGGTTCTCTTTCTGAAAAAACAAGGGGAGGATATGGAAAGGATAGGATGAAAAGGCAGATGATTATTGAATCTACTTTAAATTAAAAATCAACCATTAATCTCCAATGTTTTACATTGCTGTGGATTTTTGTATGTTGATACAAATTCAAGGTTATTTTTGTTATACTGTAAATATGTTTCTATTCTTATTCAAAGTATTATACCTATTGAGTTCAATTTAAAATGTAATGAAGTTAGTCATCAATCATAATCAAACTTGTAGTTATGTTAGCTATGTTTTCAAGGCTAAACAGGGATGTATTTTAGATGAGTGGTCTTCAAACACTTTAGAAACCTACAGAATATGGCATTTAAGATGCTTCAATAACTAAGGCTTTTCATGACAGTGAGATATGTCCCTTCCTGGTAGCGCCAATTTACTTTAAAAGAGGATGATGGGTGTTGAAAGACCTTTATATGGAATTTGCTTTTGTTGTGGCAAAGTTTGCCACTGTGCAGGAAACCGCCCTTGCCTTGAATGTTGACAGTTGCTGCCCAAATTGGATGACTGCTCAACTTTGCCAAGACAAGGTAAGCTAGTCCTTCAAAATTCCCACTTCACAACAAAGTCTGCTAGACAGTCTAGGTCTGCATGTTGAAGATGGATGTCCCAATACATTGGAGGAAACTTGGGTGACTCTCTAGGGAGCTAGCTGTCATTTATATAGTTTTCAATGATGGTTACTCTACATTTTCTGTTACCTCAGGTAATATTTTATCCTTTTCATGTCTTTGTTGGAGTTGAAGATTAGATAGTGATAGTTGCATGTCTCCTTGTAACCAAATTAAAAAAAGAAACTCCTAAAATAGGTAAAGGGAGTATAAGGTTGAGAGACATGAAAGCTTATCTAAGAAATTATTTATCTAAGAAAATGTATTGATCTCTAAAAGAAAAAATAGTTTGGGTCGGTAGTACAAGGTAGATTAGAAAGTGAATTAGGTTAAAAAAAAATTGGACTCAACTAGATGGGATAGGTAACAGAGTAGTTCTTCTGAATTTGCTGCATACAAATGGACTGAATACTGTGAACATAATCCTTATTTGATTATTGTCCTATTGTATAGAGTCTTAATATATTAAAGATAAAACCTTTCTTTTTATTTATACAATAACTGGTAATTGTTCTTATTGTATATAGTTTACTGTATTATAATTAAAATCTTTCCTTTTTATTTAGACAAAAGGGGGACATGTTGGCAGTATTTGATCGCTCCATGAACCCTGAGTTTGCATTTTTGTTAATTAAATAAGATTCACCTTGGGTCAGAAGGCTACATTAGTAACTATTTGACAGAAAGTAATCACAGAGCATCAGAGGGTATCTGGGAGAGATATAGAGACACAGGAAGAAGTAGGGTTTGGAGTGATGCAGCTTTTTCTGGTTTGGTGAAGCAGAAACAGGTCTTTCTGAGATTCCAGCAAGGAGAGAGGGTTAGCTCATTGCTACCCAGCCTCTCTGAGCTCGCAGGTTTTCAGCCTAGCCATTGACTCTTGATTCTTTTTCATAAACGGAATGATAGCAATTTAGTTGAAGCTAACTTTAGTGGCAGGGCTGGTGCCTGCAGGAGCAGAATTCCCATCAGGCTGTGGCCTGAACAGCTGGGATATTACTAGAGAAGCAGGCTGGTAACTGTACAGTTACAAATGCCGACTGAAATGGCAGTAGATTAAGTCATAGATACTGTGCCAAAGTTAAAACAGTATTTCCAAACTTGCAGGCTGTCACTTAGCTCAAATTATAGATTTTTTTTGGGTATGGAAGCTTTTCAGCTCTTCATGAGTCCCCATTTATTTAGATGATGGTTTTAGAGATTTCAGTTTGTAGTTTCTTGGTCCCATAGTTCTGGGAATATGGTTAGTAGAGTATAATGGCAAAGAAGCATTTGCTAGAATAAATCTGATAACCTCATGGCAGCCAGGAGGCAAATGAAAGAGAGAAGGGGCTGGCATCTCAAGACCTATTTCAGTGGCATTCTCCAATGGCCTGTCTTCTTTCTGCCTGTGTCTTACTGAATACTTACTCATTTCCCAATAGTCCCAGACTAGTGACAAAGCCTTCAAATCATAGCTTCTGGGGTTGATGTGAAAATGATAACATTCCATTTCTGATTTCCTAAGGTTCATGCCCATTTTACAACACACATCTCTAAGAGTGTATAGAAGCCAAATATTTGAAGAACTACTAAAATATCCAGGTGTAAAGTATCCTCCAGGAGACTGAAGGCAAATATGTAGCTGTGAGTCTCTGCTCAATCAAGAACCTAATTATGTACTTCTAGCATACACCATCAGGGAAGCATCTCCAGCATCAAAAGAAGAAATATGAAAAGAACAAGGAGTGAATGGACAAAAGGAACACCAAAGCCTAGTAGGGCAAACATTAAATTCTGTAGTTCTATGCTGTGTATCTGGGGCATATGATGGTGGGTTGAGGGTTACCCAGTGCTTGGGAAGCCTCTACGGTAGGGCCTTTCTGGCTTCAGTTCTAACGACATCTTTTTTGGACTGGTTGTGCTGACTGCTGCATAAATTCTTGGCAAATTTTGCATGCCTCTGGCATCTTTAACCTGGGTCTCTGTGAAAATTTGGTATTTATTCTTATAGCTTTATACCTACATGATCTTGTCAGGGGCTGTTTTCATGGACTCTGATCCTGAAAAAGATTGTCTGGCTTGTCAGTATTTTCTTTGAAATATTTGTGTAAGCTTCTATGGCCCCACTGCTCTCTTACCAGCATGACTGGAGAAACAGAACCATGCAGTCGATGTCAGGAATTCTTGCTCTTCGTATGTTGGTAGGGATTTGCTTTCTCCCCCTCTTTTGAGAGGGATATAAAAAGACTTTAAACAATAAATTTGGGGTGGTCCTAGTATTCACTAATTGACCTCCAAGTTCTATCTCTTGTCTCTTGCGTATTCATTTCCTCAATGCACACTCCCCCTCTCAAGTGTGGACCCAGCAGATGCCCCAGAATGTGGGTTCCTACAAAACCCAGATATAGGAGAAGTTCAGAGAGGAGATAGAAGAGCACTTTAAGGGAAAGAAAGGACCAAATTTGAGGAAGAAGGAAATTAACAGCACTTGGTAAGCTCTACAATTACTCAGTTCATCACTAGAAAGAAATACAGGTGCCTTGCTCTCTAGCATCTTTGAGCATATCTCTCTACCAAGGAGAAAGCTCGTCTTCCCAAACATGACTTCACACTCCTCACAGCCCAGACCACTCACTTAGCCAATAGTATCATACTCCTGGAAGGCACACATAAGGAGGCTTGGAAGCCGCTTAGATATGGCTAACTTTAATGTGTGGAGTAGTTTGAAATCCTCAAGTTATATAAGTGGTTCTCAAACTTGAGCATCACTAGAATTTTCTGTCTCTGCTTCCTGGAGTGCTGGTATTAAAGGCATATTCCTCCACACCCTGCCAAGTGTCTGTATTTCTAGCAAGATTTCAGGTATTGGTTCTGCTGGGCCAGGGTCATATTATGAGATCTCACTGGTCTTCATATTCAAACATAGCTTTAGCTAAAAGTTAAATACATCCTTGGGTGTGAATGTACCCAATGGGATGAAAGCTGTTTATCTTTGTAGTTCTTTACTTCTATGGAAGATAGAATTCATAGTAGGGAGAGTGCCACCCTTCTCATGTCCTTGGAACTGGGGTGGCTTCACTGTGCACTCATCCCAGCCTATTTTGTTATCTGAGGTGTGGTGATATATTGTTTAAGATTTATTAAAGCCACTGGAGATCAAAAAAGAAAAATAGCCCTGTTTCTTAGCCATAGAAACCACACACCTTTAATTCCAGGACTCAGAATTAATAGGTAGACAGATTTGTATTATTTCTGACTATATGAAATTGCTCCAGTCCTAAAGAGAAACAGCTCAGTATAAACCCTTTCAGCCCGAAGTAGAGGTAAGAGCTAGTGGTTTGGCTGCTTTGCTTCTCTGATCTTCAACTTGAAGTTTGAACCCCAATATCTGTCTCTGTTTTCTTTTCTTTTTTCTTTTTTTGTACTTACACTGAGGTGTTTGTCTATAGGACTGAGCTTGGAATCTGCACCTCAAGGCACCCAGAGCCTACTCTTCCCATAATGCCTTACCATCCTCCAGTTCCCAACACATACCACTATTCTTGCACTGCCTTTCATGTCATCGTTTGCTCCCTTACACTGTAGGTAAGTGAGCAGCCTGCAGCCTCTCAGACTTCCACCTAGAAATGAGGGTGAGGAATTCCAAGTAAGATTCTCCATCTACCTAACAAGAACAGCTCTGCCTAGACCCTGAACAACAGGATCCTCTAAGAGTGTGAACAGAGAGGAAGGGTCTCTATTCTGTCTCAAGGTTGTGATCAGCTTCAGTCTCTGTAGCCAAAGAACAAGCGCATCCCTTTCTCATAAGAAGAGGGACCTGAGGGGAACTCCTTCTGAGGCTCTGAGGAGCCACAAAGAGGAGGACCAGCTGGACCATGGGTTGGGGTTTCATGGGAAACGTTCATATATAATCTGATATCACTCAGCGATTGCACCATGGCTTTATTCTCTCTTCTGGTTCAACTCCCTTATTGCATCTAGATCCAGTATGGGCTAGTAGGTTCACCCATTCCTGTTTTCCATAAAGCACCTTTTATAATCATCTGTGCCTATTCAGCCAGGAGATGGTTTAGAGGTATGCACATCCCACAACACCTGAGATGGAAGCAAGCACCAGACTGCCAAGTCATAATCCAGGATTACTGAGTAAAAACCACCAGGACCAGAACACAGAAATTCTCAACAGGTTCCCCAGGATAGTCACACATTATATTTTAGGATATCTATGCAAAACTATTAGCTTATGGGGATAGCAGTATGTTTTTGACCAGTATATGTTCACCATGTGCCACAAAGCAAACAAGTTATCATATCATTGATTGGATCCTAGAGCAAGTAAGCAAATAGGTGATAACAATTATAGAGACATGGTGCTTGGGCTGCTCCAATGGTTTCTGTCCGTGTAGCTGCAATCCCCTAAACTAAGAGGACATTGTATATCTCCAATGCAGATACAAGTACATGTTTGTTGAAAGACTGAATGAAAACATAGGGAGCAGTTAATGATTTTAGTGAAGCCTCTATATAAACAAAATTTGCTATCATGTATCAGTATTTTTCATGGAATTTTCCAAGACATTTATACATTATTACTTATGTACATTTTTGACTGGAAACATTTCCCATTTCCCAAGAATGTCAGCCAAAGCAGACAGTGTCTCACTCCAGGTGACAGAGCCAAAGTGGCTGAAGCAGGCAGTGAACCTAGGCAGCTAGCTTTGGGACCCCCGTGTTTGCTCAACTCCTCTCTGACTCCTTGAACATGTGTTTCAGAAGGCTTAAAAATGCATTTGGAAAGCCCACCTCAGAGCAGTTTCTATTTTGTTTACACATATTGCTGTCCTATGGAACCCAGCCCAGGATGATCAGGTGCGAACATGATAGGTTAAGGTGTTTTCTCAAGCATACTTTGTGCCTGTAAAAACTGGTGGTTGGATAGACTGAAATTAAATTTGAAATACACATATCAACTTCTGTTTAATTTGCTTCTTGTATTTTATATTATGCTGAACTCCAGAGGACTACTGATGCTCCAAGTTACTGTGAAATTTATGGTTAACTAAATAGCCAAAGTGTGTGTTTTACCTTGTAGTGAGAATTGAGTGTAAACAGAGGGAGATTTAATAAAATTATTATAATAGCTGTTTGTATCTTAAGACTGTAAAAAATCTACTTCAATAAAACAAGTACATAAGGAGCACATTAAATTATGTCACAGCGATTCTACAGCAGGCACAGTAGTGGAGGCATTCCACTGATAATGATGGATCGTTTCTACAATTTGCACTTTTTTGAGCAAAACAAGAGTCTGTTTTGCTTGTTAAAATGCATAGTGATTTACAATAGTCAAAACTACATTTGGCAGCAAGTTATGTAGAAGACAAGATAGGTAGGAAATATTTTCTTGATTAGATAATGGTTGGTTGAAATTCCTTCCAGCTTTGTGAAACAAAAGTTAGCAATTGAAACCATATCAGATGATGCATCAATTTTCCATAAGCAGGAGCCTGCAACCTATTTTATTGAAAAACCTTTATATGGAGCTAGATTTAATCTCTCAATTT
The DNA here is from genome assembly GCF_943737965.1 of Phodopus roborovskii. Classification (NCBI taxonomy): domain Eukaryota; kingdom Metazoa; phylum Chordata; class Mammalia; order Rodentia; family Cricetidae; genus Phodopus; species Phodopus roborovskii. The sequence goes on from NW_026126485.1 coordinate 1,957,533, forward strand.
GAGAAGCAGTGCCATGAAATAAGATGTTTGCATGCAAAATCTTCAGATTTCCAATGGAAATTTAAAACAAAGAAGTACTCCATTCCCTTGGGGATAGCACCTATCTTGGATTCATTTTTTTCTCTGATGTTCTTGCATAGCTTTATCAGTAGCTTCAGGGAAGTGAAGCAGCTCTTCAGAACAAAGACTTGGAGAATTGAAGAAAAAAGGAAGATAATATATTAAAAGCACTTTCTCTACCATCCTTTTACTTTGTGACGGATTTCTTGTTGCATGATCACTATTTCAAATAATTTATAACTTAAACAATTTTAATATTTAATATGACCTAAATTTATGTTTGTTTTGCCTAAGTCACTCATGAAAATCTTCCTTAATGTAGGTAATTTCTAACTATGCAAAACTGAAAACAAAAAGAAGAGTTAAGAGACAATTACGTGTTTCTGATATAGACAGCAAATTACACTGTCAAAAGAAATGGAAGGAAAAGGAGCTTTGTTAGCCTGCACATTGAGTTGGTAATCCACTCCTCAGCAAATGATGTATGCTGGGGAATGAAGGACCGATGAAGAAGCAGCCCCCACGTCAGGACCAGTGGATTTCCATATATCCTTGTATGTAACTGGTGGCACTGTAGACCCATGGCCCCCATGTCTTCCAGCTGTGCGTCTGTGACTCATTGAACAATTTTGTCAGTTCCTGTAAAATAACAGTTATTTCATATCCTGTAAAGCAGCAGTTCGCTGACTTCTGTTTTCCATTGTCAATTGTGCACAGTTCTAAGCAACGTTTTAAGACTAACACCACAAGAGGCCAAGGTTTATATTGTTTCTATAAAGCCATTTCTCTCTACATATTTATTTGTGTTTTAGTATGCACTTTTAAGTGAGGTAAGCATAAATATCCAAGACATTTTAATCAAACAACCTGTTATTTTCTCTGAAGACAGTGTGAAGACCTACCTAGATAGTTTTCAGGAAATGCTGTCTCTCATACAAGGGAACCATGGGATCCTGGGGAAATCACTTTAGTCAGATTAGATGCTACTGTTGGGAATTTCCTTCTAGAACACAGAATTGAAGCCTGGATTATTGTGAAATGATATAAAAAGGCACATGGAACAATGATGGGATGTCTTAAAACATCTTCATTATGCAAAACTATGTGATTTCTAACAACATTATTTACTTTTAGAAATTCATAAGGTATTAAGCCATTTTTCTGAAAAGAAACAAAAAAACCCTTGGTAAATAATAGTAATCATTTCAGGAAGTATACTTCAAAGTGCCTTATGTTAAAGAATTCTATCTACTAAAGGTAGAAGGGATGACAGAATTAGATAGCCATTTTACAATCCCAATGAGAAAATGCATTTAGAAAACCATAAAAGTTGCATGCTAAAGCCATCATATGCATGTCTATGGGGACCTTTATAATGACTGATAGCAACATTGCATAGCAACTCTGCTGTCTTCTGTCTCAATCCCACTGTATAGCATTGCCCAGAAGGGAATGCTCATTATATATTAGCGTCAAGAAGTTAAGATGAAATCTAATCAAATTTCTGATTATTACCTTAGAGTAAATACAGTAAGTCAGAGACTTTGCTAAACGATACCACCAGGTCAGAACCAAGCAAACTTGGAACCAATTGTTTATTTTAGGAAATACATTTAAGTAGATGATATAAGAGAAAACAAGGGAGAGAACATTGGTAGAAACGAAAAGAATCCTGAGAGATTCATAAACTACATTTGCTCTGTTGAATGTCCTGAGGTTTGATTTTAAATAAACTAAGAGATGCTTCATTTTGTTAAATGATATTATTGCAGTGTGGTCATTAATATGTGATTATTAAAATTACTCTTATATCTTCCATAAAAGCTTGTGGATGAAACATGAAACAAGATTGTCAATGTGCTCATAATTGCATAACTTTTTCATTAGACTTTGTGTCTCTGTCTTCTCTACCTTTTAGTGTGTTTCTAAGTCCCTGACACAGAATTCACAAGGCACTGTGTAAGTAAAAACAGACATTAATTATGTTCAACATGTTTAAAGTTTTCTCTCTTCTGTAAGGGAAATATCTTAAGTATCCCTCCTTCTCTGAGGACTGTATAGATTTTGGAGCTCCTGCTGCTCCTGTATGTCTTGATTTAAGTTCAATGTATAATATAGGATACCACTTAGAATCCTTCTTCATACACCCAACCCAAGACCACAGCTCCATCTTTATTACTGGCTCAAGGGTAAACACAGCATGAACATTAGAACTGGCTCCAACCGTAATGAAAGCAGCTCTCTGTTCATTGCTGTGGCCTCATGACTGGGAATTTTTCCATTTCTGGAAATCACATCAGTTAAAACAGGAAAGCAAGACTCAGAAATCAGCAGCTCTAGACCCAGACGAACTGTGTTTCTAACTTTGTCACTGTCACGGACAATCTGGGTGCTTTGTACAGTGTGAACAGTCATAGTGCCCAGTGCTGTGGTTACTTGGCAAGCAGAAGCACTGTTTAGCTTAGGGATGAACACAGGCAGGACAAAAAGGCACAGAATGGGTTCAAATATGATGTCATTTGTTTCATTAACTTGATGTTCATCTGAATTAATTTCATTTTCCTTTGAAACTCATTTCTTCCTGTGATCCTATGATGTATTCTGTTTGGTCAATTATTTCTTTAATTTCTTTCTTAAGTCCCTTAAACTTTTAATGTTACTCCAAGATATGTTTATTGAGACTATTGTAAAAATGCTGTTTCCATGATTTCTTTCTCAGTATGTTAGTCATTTCTATATAGAAAAGATACTAAATTTTGCATGTAAATTTTGTGTCTTGCTTCTTTGCTGAAAGTATTTATCAGCTGTATAAGTTTCTTGGTGGAGTCTTCAGGGTCTTAATGTATAAAAAGCCATTACTGTCAAATAAGAATACTTTGACTTCTTAGTTTCTTATTTGTATCTCCTTGATCTCCTTCAGCTGATATTATGGCTATAGATAAAACTTCAAGCTAACAGTCCAACAGCCATGAAGAAAGTAGACATCTTTGTCATGTTACTGGTTGTAGTGGAAATGCTTTGAGTGTCTCTTCATTTAAGATGATGTTGGTTGGGAACTTACCATAAATATCATAAAAATTGTACATGAATAAAGATGCATATTAACAACAATCTATGAATAGCAGGTTATTCCAATTCCCCCTTTCTTTAATAGGCAGAACAGCTGGACAATAATTGACATAGAAAATCTGAATTAGATGACATCAAACATAAAATGGACTTAATAGATAATGACAGAATATTTTGCCCCAATACAGTAGAATATACATGCTACTCACCAGTCCATGGAAACTTCCCTAAAATAGACCAAATTCTGGGACACAGAGAAATCTTAACAACTTCAGAGAGAGTGAGATTACTCAGCATATTACATCTGACCACAATGCATTAAAACTGAAAACCAACAGCAAACAAATCTATACTAAGTACACAAACTCTTTGGGGATTAAATAATTCATCACAGAATGATACTGTGTCAAGGAGTCAATCAATGAAGTAAAAAAATTCCTGGAACTAAATTAAAATGAAAACAGACTACAACAAAACCTCTGGGATACATTATACAAGAAAATGTGTAACTCTAAATGCTTACATTAAAAAACAGCAAGAAAACAAACAAATAATGATACAAATCAAGAGTCTAGAAAAACAAGCAGAAATTAATAAGATAAACACAAAAATGTACTAATTAAATTATTCAAGAAAATAAAAGTGGAAGGAGAAACTTCAAACTTCTTCTACAAAGTCATTATTACTTTGACTAAAATTAAAGAAAGTCATAATAACAAAAATATATATCCATACTCCTTTTCAATATAGTGCTTGATGAAACAGGCATAGCAATAATGCAAGAGAAGGAGGCAAAGAGACACAAATTGGAAAAAATCAAACTATCTTTTTTTGCAGATTATATATTTTTCATAAAAGAAATCCAAAATTCTAGCAGAGAATCTCTAGAAACAATAAACAATTTCAGTGAAGCAACAGGATATAGAAATAACTTACAAAACAATATTTTTGTATACTTTAATAATAACACCAACAAAAAAGAGACATCACAGACTCACTCTCATTATAATATACTAAAATAAAATAAGAGTATAGGAATATATCTAAGTAAGGAGGAGAAAGACCTCTACAAGGGAAACTTTATATTTCTGAAGAATGAGACTGAGAAAAACACTAGAAAATGGAAAGATGTCATGTGTTCTAAGAATGACAGAATGAATATTGTGTAAATGACCATTCTACCAAAAGATATTTACAGATTCAATGCAATTTCAATAAAAATGTCCATCTTACTCTTTACAGAAATGGAAAAAAACTTTCCCCAAATTCATATGCACTCAAAAGATATGGGAAAGCCAAAGCATTCAAGAGCAAAAAGAACAATGTTGGAGGGATTATCATTATGGATTTCAAGATATATTACAGAGGCACTGTAATAAAAACCATATGGCACTGGCACAAAAATAGACATGCAGATCAATGGGACAAATCAGGAGATCCAAACATAAGTACACTTAACTACATCCATCTAATATTTGGCCAAGGTGCCTAAAACATACCTTGGAATGAAGACATTTTATTCAACAAATGGACTGTGAGAACTGGATGTTCATGAGTAATGAATGAAATTAGATCTGTATGTTTTACCTCACACAAAAACTAACTCAAATGAATCAAGGACCTCCATGTGAAAATGCTAGAAGAAAACATAAACATTACTCTATATGACATAGGTATAAGAAAGGACTTTCTGCAGGACTCCACTTGGCCAAGATGAAATCCAACAATTTACACGTGGGACATCATAAAATTGAAAAGTTTCTGCACATCTAAAGAAATAATCAACTGAGTGAAGAGTAAGCCCACATTGTGGAAGAAAATATTTCTCAGCTTCACATCTGACAGAGGATTAGTATATAGGATATGCAAATAAGTAAAATAAAGAGTACAAAAGCAAAAGCAACAAATGATCCATTCAAAAAATGGGATATGGCTATGAACAGGTATTTCTCAGAAGAAATAAAAATGGGTAAGAAATACCTCAAAAATGTCCATCATTCTTAGCATTCAGGGAAGTGAAACTCATACAAGTCTGAGATTTCATTTTACTCCTCTCAAAATAACTAAGACAAAACAACCCAAACCAAACAACCAAAGAGACCAAACAACTCACAATGAATGGTGGAAAGTAAATGGGGAGTGGGGAAACCCTAATTTGCTGTTGATGGGGATGCAAACTGCTGTAGCGTGGAGGAGTACTCACAGAAGTTAAAAATAATTTCACTAGGTGACCCAGCATATACCCAATGGCATCCTACTCCACAGATACTTTTTCAGGCTTGTTCATCACTGCTTTATTCACAATAGCTAAGGAATGAAAAGAACCTAAATGTCCACCAACTGATGAGTGGATAATGAAAATGTGGTATACACAATGGAATACTATTCCGTTGAAAGGGAAAAACTGAAATGATGAAATTTGCAGGTGAATTGATACAACTAGAAAAGATTATGTTGAGTGATGTCATCCAGACCCAGAAAGACAAACATGATATGCTTTCTTATTTGTGGTCATTGCTCAGAGTCTTTAGATGTGAGTATACATAGCCTGCAGTAACCACAGAACTAGGGAAGTAAAAAGCTACTAGGGGCGAGCATGAGAAGATCTAGAGAATGTGACAGGTCACAGGTATTTGGAGCCCAGCTTCCATTTCAGTGAAAAGAATTAGTACCTTTCTCCTAAGGAACCATGGATGTTAATTGAGATAATATACACGAAGGACCTAGAAATGTTGATGCATCCAGGCAAATGAGGATTATAAAAAATCCCCAGGGCACTTTACCAGAATGTTGTTTTTAACCTATAAATAAAATGCACCTTCATATATTTTCACTTAGATCTCAAACAATTGGTAGGTGTGCATCTTAATACATATAGTTAAAGATCTGCTTATTTGCAAATAGCCTTTTGCTTATTTAAAAAAAAATAAACCAATGGAGGAGAAACAGCAACAAACCCTCACAGCCTGGAGAACATAAGGTATTATTTTCATGGACCTGGTTTTGCTTAGCTAAATCAAGACTTTTGAAACTGTTAAGATGTATAATTTGTAGGCTGCCTTATGTAAACTTGATTAAATTATTTTATACTTTTCCTAGTTTAGGCATCACTTCTGTGGACTTCAAAGAAGACCCTGGGCATTCATGGGGGTGGGGGAAGAACTGGTAATCGGTTGAGTGCTATCTCTTCCATGCGCCTATGTCTGCATCTCTTCCCTGTATGGGGATCTGATGGGCTGATGTTTCTCCAGTGATCATTTTAAAGGCATAGCAGCCTCCTCTTGGGGGAATGTTGGAAGGCTGAATTCCATCTAGTGCTTATATGTAACAAAGTGAAAGCAGACTGACTTCTCTTAGATGGGCTAGGCACCCAGACCCTTTGCAGCCCCAACTGTTATCACCAACATCAGAACTTTTAGATAGTGTATGTGCTGTCATACACTATCTCCAGTCAAATGCCCCCAACAGTACTGCTATTATTGCTCCCAGAGCATACTATTTGAACATGGGTGAAAGGACACACACAGCATCTCTTTTCTTTATATTTCTGCATAGCAATAACATGAAAGCTTCAGAAGTGGGCAATAATAGGTTTTTTTTGGGGGGGGGGATACACCTGGGCTTGAATCTTAGCTACAAAGAATACTGCTCTGGTCGTAACCAAACTGTTGAAGCATTCTCCCAGTGGCATGTAATGACTCTCCATTTCAGAGTAGACATTCATTCATCCCACAAATGCCTTGAGATCTGCTATCACATGGCCACTTTGGGGTAAATGATGAGAACATAATTATGACAAAGACCACAAGCTGTGAAGAGAAGCCATACTGCAAATGTTTAATTAATTATGGTGATCATGTATCATGAGTCAGTTTCCAGGTAAAACAAAGGACACCAGGGTGATGAATTTCAGATACACATTTGTATATCACTTATACTAAAAATTGCATGTTTTTTTTCTGAAATTGAAATTTAACTAAGGACCTTCTGATTTTGACAGCTAAGTGTAACAGTCCCAGGTACAATGATTTTCCGGTTGACAAAGCTGTGGAGCCACTATCAACTGGCTACATTTCAAAGGCAGAGCAGCCTTCACACTGCTGGCAAGGAACTCAAAGGCTCACCTTAGAAGCTGTTCTCAGTGGATGCTGATTGAAATTGTTGGATTGCTTGAGAATTTAAAAATGTATATAATGTATTTTGATCCAATCATTACCCTCCAATCCTTTCCACCCTTCATCACTTTCCCCTCCCAAATTCCTGATCTCATTTTTTTTTAATTTAAAGTGATTTATATAGATTCCACTATGCAAAGAGTTATAGGGGACATTAGTGTGCATAGTGGTAGATCTCAAAGCAGGGGTAGGACTATGTTCTAAGAAAGCAAGAACTGTCCTATTGCCAAAACCCCACTGCTCTTAAAGCTTGCATGAAAAGGCAGACATGCAGGTGGAGTTATCATTTCCCCCATGCCAGACTAATGGCCAAGGAAATAAAAACAAAAGCCCCTGGAAGCTCCAGCCTCTGTACAAGAACACTTGTGTCTATGAAGCTGCACTATCTCAGAGTCAGTGTAAGAATTGTTCTTTTACTGGTTTCTGTGGTTACTCCATGTTTTATACTCACATATGAAGATTTGGAGCAAGGAAACACAGATAGAGAGAGAGAGTAAATAGTGTTTGCCTTTCTGGGTATGGGTAACTTCACTCAATGTACCATTTTCTAGTTCCACATAATTATATGCAAATTTCATTTTTCTTTACAAGTGAATAGTATTCTGTGATGCATATGCACCACATTTTCATTATCGACTTGTTAGTTGAAGGACTTTTATGCTATTTCTAGTCCCTAGCTTTTGTGAATAGAGCAGTAATAAACATGGCTACATGAGTACTTATGAAGTAGGATGTTGAATCCTTTGGGAATGTACCAAAGAGTGGTACATCTGGACCATATGCTCAATTTATTTTTATCTGTTTGAGAGTTCTCCACACTGATATCTAGAGTAGCAGTATTAGTTTGCAAGTTCACCAACAGTGAATGAGAACTTCCTTTTTTTCCCCAAATGCCCTTCAATATTTATTGTTGCATGTTTGATCTTAGCCATTCTGACTGAGGTAAGATGAAATCTTGAAGTTATCTTAATATGTGTTTCCCTAACTTCTAAGAATGATGAGCATTTTTTTTTGAGACATTCCTTAGCCATTTTTATTTCTTCTTTTGAGAACTATTTAGATACATAGCCAATTTCTTGAATGGGTTAAATTTTGTCTTGACTATTTGTTTTTTGAGTTCTTTATATTTTGGATATTAATTTTCATTATATATATTCTTCATTTGATTAGCTGACTTCTTAGCTGTGTTGAAGCATTTTAGTTTTACTACATTCCATATGCAAATTGTTGGTCTTCATTTCTAGGCAAGTGGAGTCCTATTCAGAAAACCCTCTCTATACCTATGTTTTCTTCTAGCAGTTTCAGTGTTTCAGCTTTAACAGTTAGGGTTTTTGACGCACTTGGAGTTAGTTTTTATCTACGATGAAAAATAGTTCTTGCCCTGCTTGAGTTCCTGACCTGACTTCCATTGATGGTGAATTGTGATGTAAAAGTGTTAGCCGAATAAACGATTTCCTCCACAAGTTGCTTTGCTCATAGTGTTTCATTACAGCAATAGTAACCTTAACTAAGACAAATTGGTTCCAGGATTGTGGGGTACTGCTGTGACAGACCTGAGTGTGTGTTTAGGGGAGGAGTGTGGAAGGAATTTGGAACTTTATGCAAGAAAAGCCATTGAGTGTTCAATGCTTGGTGAGCTGTTCTGCAGGAGTTTGGAAGATAAGACTCTTGAGGGTAATGCAGATGATGGAGGTCTGGCTTGTATAGTTTCAGAAGGACGTTTAAAGATTCTATTGGGGACATGTCTTATTTTGAATTAAGATTCTGTGATTTTGGTTAGCTAGGACTGAAGAATCAGCTGTGATTGACAAGACACCAGAACTACTAAAGTGGAATTTTTGATTTGCTGGGATACTTGATGCTGGTCGGCTTGAGCTGAGAAACTAGTGGTAATTAAGAAAAAAACAGTATGTCCAGAGATATACTAGGGTGATTAAGAATCTAAGCAGTAGTGGAGAGGCTATCTTAAATGCCCTTCCCCTATAATGAGATTGATAGCTTCCTTATATACCATCCTAGAGCCTTTATCCAGTAGTTGATAGAAACAGAAACAGAGACCCAAAGCTAAGCACTGAGCTGAATTCCTGGAATCCAGTTGTATAGAGGGAGGAGTGATGAGCAAAGAGGTCAAGACCATGGTGGGGAAGCTGACCCAAACAAGGAGGAGCTCATGGACCCAGACAGCTTGGAAACCAGCGTAGGTCGGAATCAGGCCCCCTGCACATGGGCAGTCTATGGGGCCCTTGGTAATAGAACAGCATTTATACCTGGTGTACAAATGGACATTGAGAGCCCATTCCCCATAGAGGAATATTCTCTCAGCTTAGCCTAGGCCTTGCCCTAAATGATGTGACAAACTATGATGATCCTCCATAGAAGGCCTTACCCTTTCTATGGAGCAGAAGAAAGATGAGATGGGGCCAGTGGGGGGCATGGGAGAATGGGAGGGAGAGGGAACTGGGATTAATACATAAAATAATATTGTTTCTAATTTAAATTAAAAAAGGAAAATAAAAGAAAACAACAGCATCATTGAGGTAAAAACTAGAAGTCTTTTCTGAGAGTTAGCTCTCAGAAGCTGTGTTCTTGTGGAGGCCGAGGTTGTGCATTGTGCTGGTTACTGAACTTGGTAGTACTGAACTTGGTAGAATGATCCAGGTGGTACTGGTTTTAAGGGCATGGAGGGGTCATGGAGTGTAGTGGCATCTTGCTTTGCCAGTGAACTTGCATGGGTTTTCTGGACTCCTTTAAACCCCACCTTCAACGGAGAGCAACACTGTGAGAGGCCAGGAAGGTCACTGGTGAAGGACCAGCCTCAGTGGCAGTTAAAGGCCCAGGACAGAAGGGGTCATGCAAAGAAGCTGAAGACAACCTATGAGAGACTATTGGTGGAAACTCAGCCCAATTTCCGTAGAAGGCCCTAGCATATTGGAGATGCTAGCACCATGGGATGACCACCAAGAACAGCAGCAGCTGTGCATGGAGCCTGCCTAAGCTTAGAAGACAAGCTGTGTGTGCTGCAGAGGGCAGAGTTGGAGAAACGACCCAAGACTTTTGAAGGAGTCTAGAAGACCGTGAGTGAATTACAGATATTGACATTGTTTTGATGGAACTGTGAATGTTCCCTGGTATTTCTCTCTTGAGTTATGAAAGTATTTAACTTATTTTTTATTTTTACAGGAACCCACAGTTGAGAGACTGAATTTTAAGATATTTTAGGCTTTAAAAGAAACTGTGGAGTTTTCTTTTTTCTTTTACTGAAAATAGATTCTTTTCTCACATGCTATATCCTGATTACCGTTTCCCTCCTTCTACTCCTCCCAGTTCCTCTCCATCTTCTATTCCCTCCAGATACACTCCCTTTCTGTCTCTCATTGAAAAAGAACAGGCTTCTAAGAGATAATAACCAAACATGGCAAAAATTTTAAAATTATTTTTATTATTTTTATATGATGGGTGTTTTGCCTTCATGTATGTCTATGTGACAGTGTCTAGTTCCCTAGAATTGGAGTTACAGTTGTGAGTCACTATGTGGAATTGAACCTGGGTCCTTTGGAAGAGCAGTTAGTGTTCTTAACTGCTGAGCAATCTCTCCAGCTCCAGCATGCAAAATAAAATATAATAAGATAAAACAAAGCAAAACCCATCACATTGAGGCTGGACAAGGCAACCCTTTCCAACAAAAGGAAAGGAGTAGGCACAAGAATCAGAGACCCACTTGTTCACACACTCAGGAATCCCTTAAGCTAAAAGCTATAACAAATACACAGAGAACTGGGTGCAGACCTTTGTAGGCACTGCATTTTCTGCTTCAGTCTCTGTGTTTTCATATGAACCCTGCATATTTTATTTAGAGGGCCTTGTTATACTGGTGTCTATCATCTCTTCTGGCTCTTACACTCTGCTGTTTCTGCCTCCTCTTCAGCAGAGTTCTCTGAGCTCTGAGGGTAGGGAATTGATGAAGACATCCCATCTAGATGCTCAGCATAATCTCTGGCTGTGGGGCTCTAGATCTGTTCCTGGCTGCTACCAGAGGAAGCTTCTCTGATGATGACCGAATAAGGCACTGATCTATGAGTATAGCAGAATATAATTAGGAGTCATTTTGTTGATACTTTTTTTTTTCTAGAAGTGTCTGTTTTTACCATTGGTCTCTGGGCTGTCTAGTCTCTGGTTCTTGGTCACTCAAGCAGTTTAAGGCATGGGTTCTATCAAATTAGACATTGGTTGGTTATTCCCACAAGTTCTGTGCCACCATTGCCCTAGCATTATCTTGAAGGCTGGACAGATTGTAGATCAAAGGTTTTGTATTTTAGTTGGTACTTAAATTTCTCTTTTGGTATCTTACAGAGTACCTTTCCACACCAAATACATTAGAACTTGGGGATGAGGGCTCCATGTTGGCTCCCGCTCAACTTGTCCATGTTCAATGAGTTGTGAGGAACCCAGTTCCACTACCAGAAGGCTAGTTTGGTGACAAGAGATATCCAGTTGAGACTCTGTGTGTCCCACTATTAGGAGTCATCATTAGCATCACATTCAGATATTTTGGAAGTTTATTCTGCACTAGGTTTCTATATCATCCTTCAAATGCTCCCCAATTCTTGCTGTCTTTCTCGGAATTGTCTCCCTCAACCCTACCTCTCCTCCCCCTCCTTGCCTGATCTTCCTGTTTCAAACTCTTCCAGCTGAGATCTGTGTGACCCCCTTAATCCTTTCTCTATATATAACCTCTCTGGGTGTATGGATTGTAGCTTGGTTATCATATACTTAATGGCTAATATCCACATATAAACAAATATACCATACTTATCTTTCTGGGTCTGGGTTACTTCACTCAGGATATTTTTTTTTCTAGTTCCATCTATTTGCCTGCAAGTTTCATAATATCATTTTCTTAAAAAACAGTTTAAGTAATATTCTAGTATGTAAATGTACCATAATTTCTTGATGCATACTTCTGTTGAGGGAAATATAGGTTGTTTCCAGTTCCTGGCTGTTATGAATAGTGTGGCAGTGAACATGATTGAACAAATGTCCTTGTGATAGGATGAAGCCTTCTTTGTGTATAGGCCCATGAGTGGCATAGCCAGGTTTTAAGGTAGATCTGTTCCCATCTTTCTGGGAAACCACCATATTGATTTCTATAGTGGTTGTACACACTTGCACTCCCACCAGCAGTGGAGGAGTGTTCTCATTATTCCTCACCAGCATGAGCTGTCACTTGTGTTATTGGCCTTTGCCATTCTGACAGGTGAAAGATGGAATCTCAAAGTACAAAATGAGATACAATAAGACAAGGCAAAATCTCAAAAAGACGCTGGGCAAGGCAACCCACGAGGAGGGAAAGAGTCCCCAAAGCAGGCAAAAGAGTCAGAGATACACTCATTCCCACTGTTATGAGTTCTGCAAAACCGCCAAGCTTACAGCCATAAAGAGTAAAAAGAAAAGGCACAAGCCACAAGAAAGACACACAGAGGTCTCTCATAAAAATGCATACTGGGAGCCATAATATAAATGCAAAGGACCTGTAAGGTATGAAAACAAAATGCCATGACTTAACATGAGACAAATAATCTCCAAAAGTGCCACTGAGTTTGTTTTGTGTTGGTCATCTTCTGCTGGTCATAGGTCCATACTTAATAGTGGTTTTTTTCTCTAGTGAGACTCCTTTGGAGAAAACTTTTTTTTGTTGTTGTTTACAAATGTCTATCAATTGGAGATAGCTTCTGGGTTAGGTATGGATGCATATGCCAACTTCTTTCTGCTTTAGGATGCTAGTTGCAGAAATATGTTCGCCTTATGGATTATGTTTTTCCCTGTGATTTCAATGTACACCAGCCCTATTATATCCAGAAGGCCTTGATTTCTTGGTATCCTTCACCTCCTCTGGCTCTCACATACTTTCTGCCTTCTCTTTTGAAGAATTCTCTTTTCTCTGAGGGGGGTATTCAATAGGGACATCACTTTTAGGGCTGCTTGTTCCAAGGTCTCTCACACTCTGCATATTTTCTGGATGTGGATCTCTGTTATTTGTTCCCATTTGTTGTAGGAGGAAGCTTCTCAGTTGGTGGCTGATCAAAGCACATATCTATGATTGTGGTAGGATGTTGTTAAGAATTATTTTATTGCCTATTAGTGAAATGGTAGTAGTTAGTTTTCCCCTAGGTCCCTGGTCTACCCAGTCTCAGATTCATGGCCATTCAACCAGTGTTAAATATGGATTCCATCTCATGGAGTGGACCTTAAATCAGATATTGGTTGTTCACTCTCACAAGCTTTGGGCAACTATTGCACCAGCATATCTTGTAGGTACGTCTCGTAGCTCAAATAGTTTATAGCTGGGTGATGTTTACCTTTCTCCTTTGGTAGTGTACAGATTACTTTCCAGTACTATGAACACTAGTCAGTAAGGGTGAAAGCTCTAGATAGGCATCAGTTCAACTCCTCCATGTTCAATGAACTATGGGGATGGAATCTTTAGTAACATGGTCTTACTGTCAGCTAGTTAAGAGCCAACAATAGCCTTGGCAATAGTCTAGGTTGTCTGGTGCTTCCCATGGGATCCCTTTAGCCAAAATTTGAGTAAATGTAACTCATTTCTGGTACTGGAAGTCTCATTGGGTGGCAAGAGATACCCAGTTGGTGCTATGTCTCCCTTGTTACTTGGTGAAATATTCTTAAAACTGGGAGGAAGATATAGTATATATAATAATGCTTTCAACAATTTAGAAATTTTATCTTTATATTAGGGCTCAGGCAAATGAGTGAGTAAAAGTTTTGTGATTTCAGTTTTTTTTTCAATTAATTCTTTAAATAGATTTCAAGGAAAATATTCTCATATTATATTTCTTATGTTCACTTTATTCCATCGAGTTCTAAATTTTTTTGCATCCTCACTTACTGGAAATAATAATTTTACCACTTTCAGAATTAAACATAATATGATAATGGTTGAGATTATGAATCACTGTGTTAATGAATGATCATTATATTTCTCATTATATTATGGCCACTGCTAAGATTATTATTTTGCAATTATAGAACATTGAGAAATGTCAAGTTCTTGCCTAAGATGATTATTATTGCCAATGAGAGGGATGGCAATCATCTCATAATGTCAGTGCTCTACTGTACCAGCCACAGCTAAGATTTCTTAACATCTAATAATGTCTTATAGAGCAGGCAAGGTGAGAAATGATAATTAAGAGAGTGTGGTACAGAAGTATTAGAATAATGACATGAATTTATAATTTATAAACTACTCTTTGTAATAAGTGAAAGAGGTCAGAGTATTCAATATTATATTTGGTATCAAATTGCTTGTATTAGTCTATAAAGCCAAAACAACAAAACAATCAGCAAAAAACGGGTCAGATTGTGACTGTTGGAGGGGAGATTCAGTGTGTAACCCCAATGAGAAAACACAAATTATGTCCTAGAACAAGCTTTTAAGTCTAATATCTCTCCTTTATATATATTAGTATATATTTATATTAATACCCTTATGCAATAACACTTACTGAAGAATAAAGAGGTAACATAGAAACTTCCCAGAAATTCCAGTAAGGGCTTAAAATATATTCATATTCCACAGTTTTGGAAAAGAATATAACTATAGCAATTAACAATTACACAAATAACAGTATGACCCTTTTTAAAAAGATGCTGAAAACACACACATTTTACTTAAAATCCCACTCAGTTCTCCTATTTTAAGTTTGAGCTACTTGTGATGCCTAATAGTATAGGCAGGACATTAAGTTTTATTTACATGGAAAGTTGTTTAAAAATCACTAAAAAAAGATGAGCAGTAACCCTATATACTAATTGCAGTATAAAACTGTGAAATAAATTTAAAATGAACATTTAGGAAGAATGAAAGATACACCCTAAAACACACAGATAAGACTATTTCATGAATACATTTCATGAAGGTGCTTGTTGCTAACAGCATCATTGAAGGTAGATCCAGCTTACATCAGATCTATTTCACATTATTCTTTTCTCTTATTGATTCATTTATTCATTCATTCTCAGCAGGTACTTATTGAACATTTCCTGTGTTTGATTAGGCACTATAGGGGCAGAGGTAAGTGAAAATGACTTGAATCCTCTCTCTATTCTTTCACTGGGAACAGAAATATAATATGAGAATTTTTAGGTACAAAGTCCGAGTTTAGTGAGGAAACAATGAAAGAGTAAAATTCCTTAATTGCCTGTTGGTTTTGTAGCGTTGAGCACCACCCAGCCTCCCCCCATCTACATTAGCACGTCTGTTGACATCATCCTTGTTCAGTTCATGTTTGGGCAGTAATGCTGGTGAGACTTTCTGGGTTTGGCTTCTGACATTCCTAGCAGTCTCACAGAATACTCCCCTTTCCTGTAGGCCTTACAGTTTTTCCATCCTCCTCTTCCTTCATGTTCCTTGAGCCTTAGGTACAGAATTTGTGCTGTTGGTGTATCATTTGGGACTGTGCTCTACATTTATACATTTTGATTGGTTTCTGTAATGGTCTCTGTCTGTTGAAAAGAGAAACAACATCTTTATATTATTGCTGCATCGAGGGGTTATTGCAGGAGGAGGATTTAAGAGGAGGTTCCAAAGCAGGATTATCTGATACTTTAAATTGTAAAGAAAAGTGTGACTTGGGCTAGGGAGAAAGGGGTATTGCCCAAGATGAGCCTGAATCTGTAATCCATGGGCAGATGCATGGAAAGCCACAATACTGAAAATTTGCACAAAATAAGAAGGGGCTCTAGCTCTGATGTTTGGAGCTACATGAGCCAGACTATATTTAATAACATGACCCTCACAAATTAGCTACAGGGGCTGTGACAAACCTTCTGTCCTGTTTCAGGAAACCTGTGAGCATGGTACTGGGCATTCCAGCCTTGAACTGTTCTTTATGAATTTTGCAGGTGCCCATTTTCTTTAACCATAACTAAAGTCTCTGAAGATACAGACTCACTTTGCAGTTGATTTCAAATCTCTTCAAATGACTGATAGGATAGTAAAGTTCAAAGAATGAAATGCATGTTTTATAACTCTATGAATATTCACCCATTATTTTAAAGATGCACATATGCATATGCATGGCTAATTGTATGCATTATGGAGACTGACATCCTTACTGATATTTCTAGAAGATTCATTGCGGGTTCACACAGACACAATGCAAACACAGAGCTGAATGCATTTTATGGGTCAGCTCAGATCTGCCCTAGTGAAATTCCCACCTCATTTTATAGGCTTAACTATACAGTGCATTAAGATAAGTGTCTGACAAGAGTGGAAACACCTGTCTTAGGCTGAGGCTCACATCTCATGGCTACAGTTATAGTTCTGACTATAAAGTCTTCAGAAGTGAGACTTAACTCTACAAGGGTGCCTGATCAAGTTTATAATGTCTTTACCTGTTTATTTTTTTTTTTGTTGAAATAAAATTTTATGTTTCACAGTTCTGATCTTAATAGGTAATTGCAGAGCACATGCTACAGAGATGCCCAGTTGATGAAGACTTCCAATTATCTGAGGTATCACTGTTAAGGAAAACTAAGTAAATTACACTTTATATCCCTGATGTAATAACCAACATTGGCTATGTAATATTAACTAAGTAAGGACCAGTGTTTAGACCAATTAAAAGTGAGGAACAAAAAGGAACTAATCCTCGGTGATGATCAGATGTGAACTGTTGACATTTTTGACACATTCCTTACAAGAGTGAGAAGAAAAGAATTTTCCATGGAAGCTGGAATGTACCAGTAAATTCGATGAGCTGGAATAGGCACTTTATTCTCAAGTGTATTCACTAATTGATGGTTTCTGGTGCACCACTAAATAGGAAAACGAGAATGGAGTCTTTAAGTGAACAGTCTGGAAAAACTATTCATTAAAAAATTTGGTACCTGTTCCTTTCCCTGCTTCTCCTGCCTGTTTCAGCCAAGCACTAATTGTTGTAGCCCCACTTTACACAGAGATTGGATAATTACATGGCTGAATTGCTAACAACTCAAATGAAAGTCAGATATTTTACTTTATTTCTAGGGCTGAAGAAAGGATAATTGTCACTCATCAATTGTGAATTTGTTCTTGTATTCATTTACTAGAGCTGGGACACAGCATATTTCAGTATGACCAATCCCATAAGTTAGGGGCTGCCACTAAGCCCTGTGGAACTTTCCTTATCATCTGTACCACAGGCAGCCACTGCTCTGGAGACATTGACAAAACTTGGGCTTACAATTTTGTCATTGTCTTCATACCCCCAAAAGTCTTGGTCATTGTCAATATATTACCTTTTTAATTGAAGAACAGAGAGATCTCAGTGGGTAAGACTCCGAAAACACTAGAACCTGAGTTCAGATTCCTTAAGCCCACATAAAAAGCCAACCATAGTTGTGTGTGTCCTTAACCCCAGTACAGACAGGCTGATCCCAGGAGTCCACTGGCTAGCCAGCAGAGCCATGACAATAAGCAGCTTGCTCAGTGACAGACCCTGTCTCAATGCAATAAGACAGATAGCAAGAGAAGACATTGAATGTCCTCCACATGCACTCATGAACACCATACCTGCATATTCATACACACAACACCAACACCACACACATAAAACAGATCACATACACATGCGCGCACGCGCTCGCACCACACTTCCCTTTTGGATGTACTTGTTTTACTCTTCCTGCAAGCTGCTGATTGGAGCTATCTTGCAGAAACTACTCCAGCTTTCTTTCTTCTGCTTCCTTCCTCCTTTGGCTGTCCCATTTGAGAAGTACCCAGGTACTTAGTAGAGTGGTACAGCTTCTGTGACACAAGGTCTCTGGAAGCTCCTCTATTAGGCGTTTAGTGTTTTATTATTATTATTATTATTATTATTATTATTATTATTATTATTATTTCTGAGTTCCCTAGCCCTATTGTTGTGCAAGCCTGAGGTTTGTGTTTGTTGAACCTGTAATCCAGACCTTTAGCTAAGCTGATGGATGCTCCATGGAAATCACCAGCCATCTTCCTCTGATTGATAAGGTCTCCCTCCTGCTTCTAGTGGCTGTTTAATACTAAATATGCATCATAGCCTCTATCTGACCTTGTCCATTAGGACACCATGAATGGTTACCTTAGTCCAGCGTGCCGTGCAGGCCCACTGTATCCTACCACAGAATGAAAATCCACTTAGTTATTTAGGCTGAATGCACTATGTGGATATGGGCTCTTATTTAGATGACTTGGGGCCATGCTCTCCCCCTTGCCCTCTGAATGATATTAATTTATCCAGTCCATTTTGCTTCTTTGGGTTGAACTTCAGAAAAAGTAAACTTGAAATATACTACTCTTCTATCCACTTCTACCTTTCTCCCTCTTGTTTTCTGAGCACTGCATGATAAAGAAATAGATTTCTATCCCTAAGCCAAATCTCTTGGTAGGTTTATAAGTTATCCAGGTGGTACTGATGCAGCTAATGTTTATGCCTTCTTCCTTAATCTGCTGTCTTAAGGGTTCAATGGAAACGGGGAAAATGAATTTATTCTTTGTGTTGTCATGATCAGCACTCAAATATTTAATTAATCTTACAACATTATTGTAATGAGATAGTCCTTCTGTGGCACTGACCACGCCCATTGGGGGGTGGAGCCATGGGCGGAAGTGACCTGTGGAAGGAGTTTGGAGAGCCTGGAAGAGCTCTCTTGCTGGCTGGCGTGACTCGGACAGGAGAGGATCGGGTTGAATTTCCTGGTGTTCATCTATCTAGGTTGTAAGTTATTTCTCCCTGAATAAACATCTATTCGGCCTATTTGTTTATCCTGATCCTTATTTAACCGCGATACATCATAGTCTTTCTACATCTTTGCTTATTCCTCCAAATAAGGAAGTACTCTGAACCAATAAATAAGAAAGTAATGGTTCTGGAAAGGAAAAAAAAAATGCTTTTCCCAATTAGTCCCTACAATATATAGCAGACCTTACATACAGTTACATCCAATGACTGGCTCCAAGTCACTGCTCTAGATTATACTTGGTAATAACTTGGCCAGGCAAATGCCCTATGCAAGACAGCCTCAATGACTTAGGGCATTTGGAGCCCTGTGCTTCTGTGATTCACATAATCAGAATCTCCTCACTGTCTACCTGTGGGCGTTTATTGGTAACTACAAAGCATTCTGATGTGCTCTGTCTGTAGAATCTCATGACTTATATCCTGGTTCACAGGATACTGAGGTGTGTCTTCCTAAGGTCCATCATCTCTGCATAGTATTGGTGGCTTTAGCTTATCTTCCAACTCAATCTTCTCTAGAGTTTTTTCAAATGCATTGACCTTCTTGCTGTATTGGTTATTTGATGGTTAGAACAGACTTCAGAAACTCTGATTAGAAACATTGTCACCCCAATAGACTCTTTAATATTTTGTTTAATTCAATTTAACCATCACAATAATTTTCTACTTTACCTTCTCCAGTAACCTTTATTTTATAGATTCCTATTAGTGTAGATCATTGCTCTCAAATTGAAAGCATATCAAGATTATCAGTAAGACCAGTTAATTCAGGTGGTTGAACCTTCTCATTTGATTTCTAGTGGGGAGAACGGAGAGAATAATGGCCAAGCAATGTTTATATCATAATCCTTGTACCTGTCAGACAGAATTACATATGCTAATGATTTCACCTTAAAATAGGCAGATTGGGGCTGAAGAGAGGGCTCAGCAGTCCAGGGAATCCCCTTAACAGTGGTACCCCAGACACATCTATGGCTTCCCCAGTGCAAGAGCTGCCCACAGAGTTGGTATACCTGAAACCATAACATCTACATCAGAATTTTGTTTTCATTCAGACAATAACCTCTCTTGTGGGCCCTGCTGACCTCAGAGGATTCCTCATGTATTATGTTTCCATCCATACTTCACAGCTCATGAGACAGAAGCTCAAGTGGAGACATGCCTCCTAAAGTTTTGAACCTATGGAAGTAGAAATAAGACTTGCCAACTTTAAAAATAAAAAAAAAACATGTGTACAAGACTATTTAAGGTCTGGGAAAGGGAATGTTGGGCTAAGCCGTCCGTCTACATACTGTATTTTCCCTACACTGTGGGATTGATGCTTCCTCCACAGTTCTGAGTACAGGGATGAGTGCACCAGCTCTAAGCACATCCACAGAACTAGCTCATTTATATATCTCGGCATGCCCATTGCATTTAATGAAGTAGAAAAATTACAGGCTCAGAAGGTTGCTGAACTCTATAACTGTGTGCAAATACAATTAATGCACTCCTCAGTGATGGGTGTCCGGAAGTGTTCTCACCTAATATCCGATTCAAGACAACCGGCAGGACTAACCCAGTGCTTTGTCTGCGGAGACATCTGAAATAGATCAGGGAAATAAATTAACTGTCAAAAACTTCATTTATTCTACCGAGATTATGAATGTAGCTGGAGAACTCATCTGAAAGATGGCTGTGGTAGCCCGACTAAGCTGTGGTTAACAGCCACTGTATAAAGGCTGCAGGCAGCCAGCAGAAGGTTAGCAGCATAGAATTCATACAGGTCTGGTGAAGTCAGGCAAGTCATATCCTGGGATGAGTTAGTAGCACAACTAATGTGGTTGTGGTAAATTCTTCTGCTCTGTTTCATTGAGGAAGTGATTCCTGCATAGCTCTTTCAAGACCTCCCTCCTTACCTCCACCCCCACCAAGTTCATTGTTTTGTGAGTGGTGTGCCTGAGGAAGGTGGAGAATGGAACACAGACACTAGGTTAGACTTTTCTTTTACAGACACTAGAACTCTATACTTCAGTAGTTTGGGAGATAAAACCAAATAATTCGAAAATGAATGAGCCGCCCACATAACAGGAAAAGCCCATGAAGACCACTTCATGAAAAGATAACAGTGTCTGCAGCATGATGTTCACACAACACTTCCACAATGTAGTCTATAATAGCAACCTTTCCTTCCTCCTCCAAGAAAAAAAGCCCCTATAATATCAATACCATCTGGTCCTTCTTCCTGTAGCCTAGATGATGCCACATACTCCTGGAGACCCTCTCATACTACCAGCTGCCACCTTGTCACTTCATCCCAGGTACTTTGTGAATATCTAGTAACCCTAATTTGCAGACCTGTATAAGCTCAGTGGGTTTAAGCATTGTGTCACAAAGCTCTCCATCACTAAAACAAGAGGGTCAAGGAAAGATGTAGGGGCAAAACTCCATTCTGGGGTGATTCCTAATAACCTCCCATTAGATCCTGCCATTTAAAGGT
Source organism: Phodopus roborovskii (assembly GCF_943737965.1). Lineage (NCBI taxonomy): Eukaryota > Metazoa > Chordata > Mammalia > Rodentia > Cricetidae > Phodopus > Phodopus roborovskii. Next base: position 1,979,096 of record NW_026126485.1, read on the forward strand.
TCTACCATCTGGGGACATGCATGGACCTTCTGAGGAACAGTGAAGATCTAAAGTTTATACATTCAGCTTGCTCAGAGTCCCCCAGTTAGCAATGGTGGAGACAGACCTTTACTAGCACAGCCATTATGAAGAAATAAGTAAAATCCTATAATGGCGAATCAGAATTAAATTCAGATTGTCTATACCAAAACAGATTCATGTTTGTAAAGTTTGAGGAAAAAAATAGTGAGAACAATAAAAGGATATTGCCAGAGAATATAAGTAACAAGCATGTATATATGTATAGAAGGACCTGAAGAGAAAAGAAACCATTTCAAAATGGGGTGTTCTCATACCCTGACTAGAAATAGCCAGGGGAGGCTGAGTGAGAGGAGAAGCAAGGAGCAGGAGGGACTGTGGGGTCTGAGGCTTGACCAAACATTTTTGTTTGTGTGTCTGTTTTGTGTTTTTGTTTTTTGACGACTTTGCCCTCTGAAAACAGACATTCCTCACAACTTGCTGTGAAGCAGCTCTGGTGAGTCTAGAAGCAGGAAGTGCTAGAAATCTCACAAAGTAACTGATTCTCTTGACATTTCCTGTTGGGGAGAGCCAAGGACTGCAGTGGACCTCTCCACCTGAGGAAGTGTCCCTGACCTTGGAGAGGTTCACCCAGGTCCAGGGAGAGCTCAGTCGGCTGACAGCTGCTCTCACCAGCAGCACGATTTATGCGCTACATTTCAAGGCACATGCATTTTAAGGATTTCTTGCTGTGTGAGAAACCGTCAGGACAACAAGGAGTGGAAGAAAAGTGCACCTGATTGTAATTAATGCTGACAGTAATCTCCAGCTTTCACTCTGAAAACAGCCAGATGGGAAAGTTGGAACTGTTAATAATAGAAAACGTTGCCATCCACAGTTCCTGGAGTCATAACTCTTTAAACTGTTTGGATTCCAGATCTGCACAGACCAACCCAAGCCAGATGCTGCTGACTCTACTGCTGTGAGCTGTGGTGGGCCCTGATGTAGGAAGGGAACTATAAGGAAAGCTCTCCTTCCAGAGCCCTGGCCAGACACACACACACACACACACACACACACACGCACGCACGCACGCACGCACACACACACACACACACTCACACTCACACCCACACACGTGAGATGGAACTCTGCTACTGGGAAGAAGGCGAGGTGATAATATGAAAGAGGGAAGTGTGATTTTGAAACCCAGGAACTGTGCAAGGTCTAGTAAGATGCCTCCGTGAGGAATGTGGTCCCCCGCCCCAGCTCCCTCCCTGCATGGTAACTGTGTCAGTAGAGGGCAGGGAGAATAGAGCATTATGGCTGGGGATGTTAATGTTTTAGCCAGGAGGAAGGCCAGAAGAGAAGCTATCTCTCTTGGAAATACCAACCATGAGGCAATCCTTCCGTGTTTGCAGGCCCTCTGAACTGCCTGAACCATCCACTCCACCTGCTGGCTGCCTGCCTGATGACTGGGGTAAGGCCTGTGGACAACTAGGGCATTAAAAGCATATATGGGGCTGATCTCCCACCCAGACCTCAGTAGTAAAGCTGGGGCATAATGTCATCTAGCCAGAGAATTCTTCAGGTGGTGATAGGAAAACTCTGGTGTCAGCCAGGGTTCAGGGCAGCCTCTGCTAGCTTAGGAGCTTTCTTGGAAGACCCAGGTCAGTTAAATCCTTGTTGTTTTAAGAGCATAGATTACAGAAGGCATCAGAACTTCCAGCCCTGCTGATTCTGTAGGGAGGGGAATGGGCAGGGGTAATAAGTATTTTCCAAGGCTTTGATAGAACCAAATAATTCACCCTGGCAGAGGTGTACAGATGCTAGCATTGTAGAAGGAGGCTGACAGCGCACTCCTACAGGTCCAGGAAGAACGGACTAATCAGAGTTTGTAGGAATACTGGTGCATGTAAAAGCGAGCCTGGGAAGATGGGGAAAGAAAACCAAAGCAAGAACTGGGTACCTGTGCTGTGCTTTCCTTTGGAAACCAAGTTCTAGATCCCACAAGAGTTCTGGGCTCAATGACTGAATGATGCTTCTGTGCTTTATAACTTCCAGCAAGAGATTACAAAATTGGAGAAGAATCTGCAGAAGAACCTTTGAAAAGGATGTGAGCTGTGGGGTGGGATGGGGTGGGAAGGCTTAAGGCAGTGGGCAAAGGCTACAAGAGGCCAGTGACTTCTGGCTCCCATGTTGGGACAGGTGTCAGCCCCTAGGTTAGGCTAGTAGGAACAGGCCCAAGGCATGCTGGTGAGGAAGGGGGTGAGCGTGTGAAAGAAAACCCTGTAAACAATAGAAAGAAGAAACTTCTAATGATGTAACTGGCAACCTAATTGAAAGATGGGATTCTAAACCCATAGGTGACAAGATTAAAAGCAGATATTTTTATTCCATTCCCATAAACATCCTAACAATTCCCACAGATGGTTGGATACATAGGGGCAAAAAACCATGAGGCAGGGAGCAGTGAAAAGCCAGGTTTGCAGTAGACGTTCTAAATTTGGGGATGAAGGGCACTGCACTGCCGGGATGGGGGGGAGATACAACGGGTATGTTAGCCTGATCATTTACATAGAGGAGACGCTTCTCCCAGTAGGATCTTTTTGGTAAATCCAAATGCCTAAGAGGGGAACAGATGTGAGTGAAATAGGGCATGATGCCCTTGACCATTGTCTTTAGCGGGCGTCTTCCTGGCCACTGGAGTGATCATAAGCCATCTCCTACATCCTAAGGAGGGAGGAACATTCTGGACATGGTGGGCTTTATCTCATTCTGAAAATGAGAGGGCTGAAAGAAAATGAACAATGTTGAGCTAAAGGGGGACTTCAAGCCCACATTAGTGAGAACCCCTGCCCTCTCTCTTGGGCTTCCTTTCTGGAGCCTCAGACCTTGCTTGGGAAAGACAGCTCTACATGGGTGCTTGAGCCACAGGGAAGGACTGGTTTGAACTTGCCTTACAGGTTTGTAGAATCTTCTATTGAAGTCAATTTCCACATATTAAAAATCCCACCTAACCCTCCCTCAAGCCCCAAGTGGGCCTTGTAGCACATGCCTGAGGGAATGCTCAGGGCACATGATGTGAAACTCTATGGGGCCATGTGGCCCCTATGCTTTCAGATGCAGCCTTCTAAGCAAGTGGCCTATAACCCAGGTAATTACAGAGCCTGAGCCCACTCAGGAAAATTAGATGAAGCAATAGGCTATTATTGCCCTTGTTTGCAGAAATAATAATACGTAGCACCTTTTCATCAGGAGACTTGAAGCTTCTTCCCAGGCATTGTTCGATTGCAAGTTCTGTTTTGTTTTGACCACTGATTTACAATGAAGAGAACAAGAAGAGAAGCCCTTTGTCAACTAATGCAGTCTGAGTGGGATTGTTTGGGAGCCAGGGTCTTAGCATGAACTCCTGCTGAGATAGAGTGAGATGTTCCACCAGGGCAGCCAGAGCAGGGGCAGAGGCTGTGTGGACACAGATGGAGGGAGAGGAATGCAAATAGCACATGGGAATTGCTAGAAAGATTTAGCATTTCCACAATGCCTCCTCAGGTCAATCCCACCAGGTTTTGGACTCATGGAAAGAGGCTGAGGGAAATAGGAGAAGCCCCTGGGAAGTTTAAATAAGTTCATGGAGTTCAGCAGTGGCCCCCTGAGGAGATGGCTGACTAAGACCAATAAAGCCATGGTTTTATAAAGGAGCCCATGGGGACAAACTAGGAAGCTGCAGGCCAGTCCATTTGACATGAATTGTAGGCCACTTTGAACTCCTTTTAAAAGTCACAAAGGAGAAAGAGCTTGATTGACTTGAGGGACCAGTGGCATCAGGAAGGAAGGGCATAGTATTTCACTAACTAGGGAATCTTTATAGATCTAGCTGGTCTGCCTGATGGAGTGTTTGTAAGACCTTCCTTATGCTTAGAAAACACACCCTCCAAGGCCAGATGAGCAGAGCCCACCCCACTAATATACTGCATAACCTATGATGAGAGATGAACACAAATACAGCAAATAAGAAGGAACCTAAAGATTTTGCTAGCACATATACATGCTTAACATTTGCTAACAATCAACTCAGATTGTGAGTCATGTCATTTGTCCTAAGTTAAGTTTCCTATTCATGTGCTTTACATTCTTGTTGGTATGTTATGGCCTTTCGACTGCTCTGTAGTAAAAGCAATTCTAGAATTGCTGAAGATCATTTTGATTTTTCTCCTGAAGATAAAGAATTATCAAAGGACCAGAGACAACTTACAAGAAATAATATTTTCAAATTGTATTCATCTTTGAGAGGCTCCAAATTATTTGACCATAGAAACTGCTCTTCTGTCAACACTTCCAGATCCCTAGAATAAGTAATCCCCAGAACACCATCAAGCAACACTAACAAGGAAAATGATAGCATAGCTTGTCTAGTCCTACTCCCTAGTCCAGGCTGTTGTAAGGGATAAAGGCTGATGCTTGAGGAACACTAGAATCAAGTGGCTGAGCCAGCAGTAGACTGAGGCAACAGACTGTGGGATACAGTCTAGTAGCAGTGGATAGATTCAGTGCAGAAAGGCACCAACAGAGCAATGGCCAAAGGGCGAAGTAAATGCAAGTGTGTGTTTGGTCATGGTCAGTACATAGAGCTCCCTGGAAATCAGAGAAAGACAGCTGCCAATTGCCAGGAAGTAATTGCCACTCCCTGATGTGGTAGGAATATGTGTAGAAACTTCTTCAGCTTTCCAGTTAAACCTTAGAATAGCAAGATGCAGACACTAGCAACACCTAAAAGGAAGTGTGCCTCCCTCACAGAAGCAGGAAGGGACAAGTCCTCCAGAGCACAGGGGAAATGGGGGGGGGGGGACAGTCAATGGAGAGAGAAGTAGGAGAAAGAGAGGGGGAGGAGAGGAAAACACATGCGACTAGGAAGATTGAGTCCAGGTAGGAATAGAAGACAGGAGAGAGAGAGAGACAGAGACAGAGACAGAGAGAGACAGAAAGAGAAAACATAAAAGAGGGAGCCAATATTGGTTTAAAGAGAAAATTGAACCCAAAGAAAGGTCTAGAAACCTACAAATCTGCCACCAACTAACAATTTGAGCATCCATGGAAAGGCTACCATAAATGCCCTTCCCGGATTGTGAGATCAACAACTAACTTATCCATGGAGCCCTCATCTGATACCTGTTGGAAACAGAAGCAAACATCCATACCTAAACACTGAGTCAAACTAGAACCCAGATGCAGATGGAGAGGACAAGACCAGGTGGCAGAAACACATACAGACAGCTGACCTGAACAAGGAGGAGCTAATGGGGCCCCCAGACTGATAGCTGGGAATCCAGCATGGGACTGACTCAGGCCCCCCTGAATATGGGTCTCAGCCAGAAGGACTGAGCAGTCTAAGGGACCTCAGACAGTGGAACCAGGATGTATCCCTGGTGTACAAAACGACCTTGTGAACACATCCCCCATGGAGGGATAGCTGCCTTAACCTAGAGACAGGAGAGAAGCCCTAGTCCCTACTTCACATGACCTGTCAGATCTACATGACCCCAACTGAATGGCATTGCCCTACATATGGAATTGGAGTGGGGGGATGGGAAGGGAGGGTGGTCAGAGTGCATGTGAGAGGGCAGAGAGGGTGAAAGTGAGGGAGGGAAAGAAAGAGGGAGGGAGAGGAAACTGGGATCGACATGTAAAATAATAAATTAAATAAAAAAATATCCTCAGGCCAAAGCTGCTGCAGTTATTACTCAAATTCTCACATAATACAACGTTTGCATTTGCTTATCTTAAAAAAAAAAAAAAAAAAAAAAAAAAAGGCAGTGTGACTAAGGCTGTATAGCCAGGCAACTCTTAATCTGTCATTAGAGCCTTTCTCTTTAACAGGTGTCAGCATTCTGGGCTTATGTCAAATTTATTCCCCTTCCTCTCTTGCTTACTAGTGCTTTATTGAACTGTAACCATATCCACTCCTTTCCTATGCTCTTTGGTTGTTTGAATGCCACAAGGGCGTAGCTGAGCACTTTCAGTAGTTGCTGTGTGTTCTACGAAGATCAGGGCACTTACTCTTTTGTCCTTTACAGAACTGTTGGCCAATCCTGGCTTAAGCTAATCTTCTTCAGTTGGGTTGGGAATAGAGAAGCATTTTCCTAGAGAATAGAAACTGCTTGTTAAGGCCATTCATACACAATAGCCAGCAGTTTAAGGAGAAATCTATTCTAGAAAACATGGAAAGCATAGCAGTCCCATCTCATTTGTTGAGCCACCACCATGTGGTAGGGACATTGGCCTGTGACATGGAATATTTCCTACTTCATTCATTAAAGAGTTATTTGAGGCTTTATAATGTATTTGATGCTCTGGCCTTTTGGCCAGGAGATCCTGGCTATGTTTCAGAACTTAATTCTGAGCCATGCCACAAAGTTGAGGCCCAAGAGACTATTTCTGATCCTTTTAGGACTTCTGAGAACCGACTTTGTTGCTGTAATTATTTTTGTAATTCTATCAAACAAATCCTGAAACAGGGACCTTGTAGCAGTTCTAGCCCCAGGGCTCTGGAGCAGACAAGGCTGTGGATCTAAGGTGGAGCTTGGCACAGGTCCCCGGGTAAGCCATAGGCTCTCAGCTTATGATCATGGGTGGAGCTCTTGGCACATGTGAGGATGAGTTAATGACTAAGTCCTCATTAAGACAGCAGGTAGAGAACTGGGGATTAGAACCAAGGGGTAATGAGCCTTGTGCTAAATTAAATGGAGTCTGGTAACTTTGTCCTGTGGCCTCCAGGACTTTTAGCTGGTAGCTCACGTAACATCTGGGTGAATTAAGTAAAACTCTACTTGGAGAGGTTTGAACTAGTCTTCCCATCTCTTTCTTGCATTCTCCCTTCTTACCCTGTAGTGATTTGAATGATAAATGTCCCTATAGTATTGAGTATCTGAATACTTGGTTTCGAACCTAGTTGGTGGCACTCTTTGAAGTTTCCTAAATGTGACCTTGCTGGAGGGAGTATAGTGCTTGGAGCAAGCTTTGAGAGTTTAAACACACATTGTCCACATCTATGTTTTTCTCTGTTCCATGCTTACTGTTTAAGATGTGAGCCCTCCCAACTGATACACACGTTCATGGCATCTGGGTTAGTCTTATGCTGGTTTCTTAGCTATCAAGTTGGGTTCCATGAGCTCCCCCTTGTTCAGGTTAGCTGTCTCTGTGGGTTTCTGCAGCCTGGTCTTGACCACTTTGCTCATCACGCTAATCCTCTTTGCAACTGGATTCCAGAAGTTTGGCTCAGTGTTTAGCTGTGGGTGTCTGCTTCTGTTTCCATCAGCTACTGGGTGCAGGCTCTAGGATGGCATATGAGGTAGTTATTAATCTCATTATCAGGGAAGGATATTTAAGGTAGCCTCTCCACTATTGCTCAGATTGTTAGTTGGGGTCATCCTTGTAGGTCTCTGGACATTTCCCTGGTGCCAGATTTTTCTTCAAACCTATAATGGCTCCCTTTATTATGGTATCTCTTTTCTTGCTCTCCTCTATTCCTCCCCCAACTCAATCTTCCTGCTTCCTCATGTTCTCCTCTCCCCTCTTCTTCTTCCCTTTCTTTTCTTCTAAATCCTTCTCCATTCACTGCCCACTAATGCTTCCAATATGCTCAGGAGATCTTGTCCCTTTCCCCTTCTGTGGGAGACCATGTAAGTCTCTCTTAGGGCCCTCCTTGTTTCCTAGTTTCTCTGGTGGTGTGAATGTAGGCTGGTAATCCTTTGCTCTACGGCTAAAATCCATATATGAGTGAGTACATACCATGTTTGTCTTTTAGTGACTGGGTTACCTCACTCAGGATGGTTTCTTCTAGTTCCATCCATTTGCCTGCGAATTTCAAGATTCCGTTGCCCCCCCCCCCCCCAGTAGTACTCCATTGTGTAAATGTACCACATTTTCCTTATCCATTCTTCAGTTGAGGGGCATCTAGGTTGCTTCTAAGTTCTAGCTATTACAAATAATGCTGCTTTGGACATAGTTGAACAGATACATGTCTTTGTTGCATGGATGTACATATTTTGGTTATATGCCCAAGACTGAAATTGTTAGATCCTGTGGTAGAGTGATTCCTATTTTTCTGAGGAACTGCCATACCGAGTTCCAAATGGCTGTACAAGTTTGCACTCCCACCAGCAGTGGAAGAGCGTTCCCCTCTTTCCACAGCCTTTCTAACATAAATTGTCATTGGTGTTTCCCATTTAAGCCATTCTGACAGGAGTAAGATGGTATCTCAGAGTTGCCTTGATTTTCATTCCCCTGATGGCTAAGGATGTTGAGCACTTTCTTAAGTGTCTTTCAGCCATTTTGGATTCCTCTATTGAGAATTCGCTATTCAGTTCTGTACCCTACTTTTTAATTGGATTATTTGGTGTTTTGGTAACTAGCTTCTTGAGTTCTTTGTATATTTTGGAGATCAGCCCTCTATCATATGTGGGGTTGGTAAAGATCTTTTCCCACTCTGTGGGATGCTGTGTTGTCTTGATGACTGTATCCTTGATGCCTTATAGACGCTTCTCCTTTCTGGAGAGTCCCATTTATTAGTTGTCGATCTCAGTGTCTGTGCTAGTGATGTTATGTTCTAGAAATGGACTCCTGAATCTATTTGTTCAAGGGTACCTCCAACCTACTTTTCTAAGAGGTTCAGTGTGGCTGGAGGTCATGCTGAGGTCTTTGATCCATATGGACTTAAGTTTTGTGCATGGCGATAGACATGGATCTATCTGCAGTCTTCTATACACCCACATCCAGTTATGCCAGCATGATTTGTTGAAGACACTTTCCTCTTTCCATTGTATAATTTTAGTAGTTTTGTCAAAAGTCAGGTGTTCATAAATGTGCTGTATAATATCAGGATTTTGATTTTGATTCTATTGGTCTACCTGTCTATTTTTGTGCCATTACCAAGGTGTTTTCAGGAATATAGCTCTATAGCAGAGCTTGAAGTCAGGGATGATATGCCTCCTGAAGTTCTTTTATTGTACAGGGTTTTTTTTGGCTGTACTGGGTTGTTTTTCCATATAAAGTTGAATATTGTCTTTTCAAGGTTTGTGAAGAATTGTGCTGTGATTTTGATGGGGATTTTATTGAATCTATAGATTGTTTTTGGCAAGATTGCCATTTTACTATGTTAATCCTAACTGTCCAAGAGCATGGGAGATCTTTCCATTTTCTGGTATCTTCTTTAATTTATCTAAATATGCAAAGTTCTTGCTATATACATCTTTCACTTATTTGGTTAGTGGTACCCCAAGATATTTTATGTTGTTTGTGACTATTATAAAGGATGATGTTTCTCTGATTTCTTTCTCAGCTTCTTTATCATCTATATATATAATTGGGCTATTTATTTTTTTAATTAATCTTGTATCCTTCCCCAATGCTGAAAGTGTTTATCAGCTGTAGGAGTTCCCTAGTAGGGCTTTTTGGGTCATTTATGTAAACTATCATATCATCAGCAAATAGTGACAGTTTGACTTCTTCCTTTCCAATTTGTATCCCCTTGATCTCTATTTTGTCTTATTGCTCTAGCTGGAATTTCAAATACAATATTGAAAAGATATAGAGAGAGTGGGAAGCCTTGTCTTGTTCTTGATTTTAGAGAAATCACATTGAGTTTTTCTCCATTTAGTTTGATGTTGGCTGTTGATTTACAGAGTATTCTTTTTATTATGTTTAGGTATGTTCCTGTTATCCCTGATCTCTCCAAGATGTTTATCATGAAGGGGTGTTGGATTTTGTCAATGGCTTTTTCAGCATCTAGTGAGATGATCATATGGTTTTTCTTTTTAAGTTTGTTTATATGGTGAATCACATTGATAGATTTTTGTATGTTGAACCATCTCTCCATCCCTGGGATGAAGCCAACTTAGTCATGATGGATGATTTCTCTGATGTGTTCTTGGATTCGATTTGCCGGTATTTTATTGAGTATATTTGTATCAGTGTTCATGAGGGATATTGGTCTGTAGTTCTCTTTCTTTTTTAAATTTATTTATTTTTATTTTTATTTTACATATCGATACCAGTTACCCCCTCCCTCCCTCTTTCCCTCTCTTCCACCTTCTCATGCATCCCGACCACCCTCCTCTCTCAATCTCCCCCAACTCCACATGTAGGGTGATGCCCTCCAGGAGGGGTCATCTAAATCTGTCAAGTCATTTGGAGTAGGGACTAGGACTTCTCTTCTGTCTCTAGGTTAAGGCAGTATCCCTCCATGGGGGATGTGCCCCCAAAGTCCTTTTGAGCACTAGGAATATATCCAGGTTTCACTGTCTGAGGTCACTTAGATTGCTCAGACCTTCTAGCTGAGACCCATGTTCAGGGGGTTTGAGTCAGTCCATGTTGTATTCCCAGCTATCAGTCTGGGTGTCCATTAGCTTCTCCTTGTTCAGGTCAGCTGTCTCTATGTGTTTCTGCAACCTGGTCTTGCCCTCCCTTTCAGCATCTGGATTCCAGTTCAGCTCAGTGTTTAGGTATGGGTGTTTGCTTCTGTTTCCATCAGCTACTAGATTTGCTTCTGTTTCCATGAGCTACTAGATGAGAGCTCCATGATGGAGGATAAGTTACTCGTCGATCTCATTATCAGGGAAGGGCATTTTGGTAACCTTTCCACTGTTGCTCAAATTATTGGTTGGGATCAGTCTTGTAGGTCTCTGGACATTTCTCTAGGTTCAGCCATTTTGGAGATCAGTATGGTGGTTCCTCAGGAAAATGTAATTCTTAGCTGTATCTTTATGTGGTTTGGTTTCCAGGGTAGCCTCGTAAAAAAGAGTTTGGCAATGATCCCTCTGTTTCTATTGTGTGGAGCAATTTGAGGAGTATTTATATTAGCTCATCTTTGGATATCTGGTAGAATTCTGCACTGAAGCCATCTGCATCTGAGAATTTTTTTTGGTTCGGGTTCGGAGACTTTTGATGATTACTTCTGTTTCATTAGGGTTATAGGTCTTTTTAAATTGCTTATCTCTTCTTGATTTAATTTTGGTAAGTGATTATCCATAAAATTGTTCATTTCCTTTATTCTTTTTTAATTTTGTGGAGTATAGGTTTCCAAAATATGACCTTAATATTCTCTAGATTTTCTCAGTGTCCTTTGCTATGTCCCCATTTTCATTTCTGATTTTGTTAATTTGCATGTTCTCTCTCTGGTTTTTGGTTAGTTTTGATAAAGGTTTGTCTGCTTGAATTTCTCGAAGAGCCAATTTTTTCTTACATTGATTCTTTGTATTGTTTTCTTTGTTTCTACTTTATTGATTTCTGCCTTCAATTTGATTATTTCCTGGCATCCACTCCTCCTGGGTGAGTTTGTTTCTTTTTGTTCTAGAGCTTTCAGTTGTGCTGCAAATTCTCTAGTGTGACTATACCCCACAGTTGCTTCATGTGGGCACTTAGTACTGCTTTCAAAGTGTCCCATAAGTTTGGGTATGTTGTATCTTCCTTCTACGAAGTCTTTAATTTCTTTATTTCTTTCTTGACCCAGGAATGGTGCAATTGTGTGTTGTTTAGTTTCCATGTATTTGCAGATTTTCTGTAATTTGTGTTCTTGCTGAATTCTAACTTTAAAGATAAACAGGGGTTATTCCAATTCTTTATGTCTGTTGATGGTTGCTATGTTTCTGAGTATGTGGTTGATTTTAGAGAAGGTTCCATGTGGAGCTGAGAAGAGGGTATATTCGTTTGTGTTTGGATGGAATGTTCTATAGATGTCTGTTAAATTTCTGTTAGTTCATTTCTTTGTTAAGTTTCTGCCTGGTGGTCCTGTCTGGTGGTGAGAGTGTGCTGTTGAAGTCTCCCGCTATAAGTATGTGAGGTTTTATGTGAGATTCGAATTTTCATAATTTTTTTTTATGAACATGGTGTCTTTGTATTTGGGGGATATATGTTCAGAACTGAGACTTTACCCTAATGGATTTTTCCTGTGGGGAGTATTAAATGACTTTCTTCATTTCTTTTGATTGGTTTTAGTTTGAAGCCTAATTTGATAGATATTAAGATAGCTATACCAGCTTGTTTCTTGAGCCCATTTGATTAGAAGATTTTTTTTCCCAACCCTTTACTCTGAGGTAGCATTTGCCTTTGAAATTAAGGTGTGTTTCTTGCACGTAGCAGAAGGATGGACCCTGACTTTGTATCCATTCTGTTAGCCTGTGTCATTTTATAGGCGAGAAATTAAGGACCATTGATTGTTAATTCTTGTTTGTTTTGTATTTGTTGGTAGTGGTGGTATTATGAGTAGATTTACCCTGCTTTTTTTTTTTTTTTTTTTTTTGGCTTCTGGTAAGGTGGAATTATCTATTGCCTATGTTTTTGTGAGTGTAGTTAACCTCTTTGGGTTGGAGTTTTCCTTCCGGAACTTTTTGCAGGGCTGGATTTTTGCATATGTATTGTGGAAATCTGGTTTTTTATCATGAAATATCTTGTTTTTTCCATCTATAGTGATTGAGATTTTTGCTGGGTATAGTAGTCTGAGCTGGCGTTCGTGGTCTCCTAGTGTTTATAGAACAAATATCTAAGACCTTCTGGCTTTTAGAGACTCCATGGAGAAGTCAAGTGTAATTCTGAAAAGTCTTACTTTATATGTTACCTGGCCTTTTTCCTTCACTGCTCTTAAATTCTTCCTTTATTTTTTGTATGTTTGGTGATTATTATGTGGCCAGGGAACTTTTTTTTGGTCCAGTCTGTTTGATGTTTGGTAAGCTTCTTGTACTTTCATAGACATGTCTTCTTCAGGTTGGGACAGTTTTTTTTCTATATGATTTTGTTGAATATGTTTTCTGTACCTTTGAGCTAGGGGTTTCTTTGCCTTCTTCTATACCTATTATTCTTAGGTTTGGTCTTTTCATGGTGTCCCACATTTCCTGGATATTTTGTGGTAAGGATTTTTTTGGATTGAAAATTTTCTTGGTGGATGACTCTATTTCCTTTAGTTTATCTTCAGCGCCTGAAATTCTGTCTTTAATCTTTTGTATTCTGTTGGTTATGCTTGCATGTGTAGTTCTTGATCATTTACCAATTTTTTTCTATTTCAAGAATTCCCTCAGTTTGTGTTTTCTTTATGGTCTCTATTTCAGTGTTTAGGTCATGGACTGTTTGAATTATTTTCTTCATCTGTTTTATTGCTTCTTTCTTGGCTTTCCTTGCTTTCTTTAAGAGATTTGGGACTTCTTGCATTTTTTGGTTTGTTTCTTCTTCCATTTTGTTAAGGGATTTTCTCATATCATCTCTGAGGGCCTCTATCATTTTCATGAAGTTTTTTAAAAAGCTCATTCTCTTTTGCTTCATCTGTACTTGGATGTTCAGGTATTGCTGGCATAGAAATCCTAGACTCTGGTGGTGTCACATAAGTCTGTTGTTAGATGTGTTCTTGTACGGTCATCTTCCCATCTCTTCTTCCAGTAGGTACAGGTAGGGTCTCTCCCTCTCCTCTCTAGCGGAGGGTGGAGGGGCAGTGTAGGAATGGTGCCTGATTCTGGGTCCTTTGTTCTGCCTCCAGGTCCCTAATGGGGATTCGGTGGCAGGGAGGGTCTGACAGCTGCAGATCAGGGGACTCGAAGAGATGGAGTAGATTTATTCTTTACTTCCAAGGTAATCCTGCCTACATTATTTAGCTGATTTTACTATGTTTAATTAATAAGTATATATTAATATACTTTATAAGTATATATTAATATAATAAGTATATATTAATTATCTGTTTTACATTGGCCACTGACTATTTCTAGAAAACTCAGAGATTTATAAACAGCTACTGTTTTCTTTCCTGGAATCATTATATCATCAATTTCTAGTCTAGATTTTCCTGTTTTCCAGCCTCAACACTTCCCTTACTCAAATCTAGATTCCTGATACCCCTGCTGTCAAATTGTCAGAAGTACTTGGAAAGTCTAAAACGTACAGAATATTTCTAATCCCACATGTTACTCAAGGGTATGTCTATAATCCATGTTCTGCTTTGTCTGTGTGATGTCTGAATAGGAACATCCCCTTTAGACTCATGTTTTTGAATGCTTGGTCTATAAGAAATGGCACTATTAGGAGGCATGACCCTGTTGGAGAAAGTATGTCACTGTAGGGGTGGGCCTTGAGGCTTCATATGCTCATCTAGCCATTTGACACAGTCTCCTTCTGCTGCCTGTGGATCAAGATGTAGAACTCTAAGCTCCTTCTCCAGAACCCTTGCTGCTAACACACCACCATGCTTCTCACTAAAATAATAATGGACTAAAGGTCAGGAAGTCTAAGACAGCCCCAATTAAATCTTTTCCTTTATAAGAGTTGTCGTCATGGTCATGGGGGTCTCTTCACTGCAATAGAAACCCTAACTAAGACAGTCTGTAACTGACCTCTCTTTTTTGAGCATTATGAGCAAGGAAAATCTTTACACCATCTTCATCTTCATCCTCATCCTTATCCTAATCACAACATCAACTAGCACTAATGAGCCTTTACTCAGGGACAGGTACTATTAAAAACATTTTGATGGTTTTATGTCATTTTTCCTTAAAGATACTCTCCTAGCTTGAATGAGATGTTCCCCACAGGCTTGGACATTTGAATACTTGGTTCCCAGTTGGTGGCACTGTTTGGGTAGGCTTAGGATCTGTGGCCTTGCTGAGGGAAGTATGTCATTCAGGCAGCCTTTGGGATTTCAAAAGCTAAGTGTCATTCCTAGTTTGGGATCTGTTTCATGCTTGTGGTTCAAGAAGTGGGAGTGCAAACTTGTACAGCCACTTTGGAAATCTGTATGGTAGTTCCTCAGGAAAATGGGAACCAGTCTACCTCAAGATCCAGTCATTTTACTCTTAGGCATATACCCAAAGGATACACATTCATACAACAAGGACATCTGTTCAACTATGTTCATAGCAGCATTATTTGTAATAGTCAGAACCTAGAAGCAACCTAACTGCCCCTCAACTGAAGAATAGATAGAGAAAATGTGGTACATTTACACAATGGAATATTACTCAGTGAGGGTAAAAATGGAATCTTGAAATTTGCAGGTAAATAGATGGAACTAGATGAACCATTCTGAGCAAGGTAACCCAGTCACAAAAAGAGAAACATGGTTTATACTCACTCATATATGGCTTTTACATAGAGCAAAAATTACCAACCTATAATCCATACCTCCAGAAAAGATAGGAAACAAGGAGGGCCCTAAGAGAGACCTATGTGATCTCCCACAGAAGGGGAAAGGGACAAGATCTTCCAAACAAATTGGGAGCATGGGAGGGGGTTTAGGGAGAAGAGAAGGGCAGAGGTGGGCATGACTTAGCAGGAAGATTGAGTCAGGGAAAGAATAGAGGAGAGCAAGAAAAGAGATACCATAACAGAGGGAGCCACTATAGGTTTCAAGAGAAACCTGGGACTGGGAAATGTTCAGAGATCTACAAGGATGATCCCAACTAACAATAAAAGCAATACTGGAGAGGCTTCCTTAAAAGCCCTTCCCTGTTAATGAGACTGATAACTACCTAACATGGTATCCTAGAGCCTTTATGCAGTAGAAACAAAAACCCACAGCTAAATACTGAGCCAAACTCTTGGAATCCAATTGCAGACAGGGAGGAGTGATGAACAAAGGAGCCAAGAACAGGCTGGAGAAACCCATAGAAACTGCTGACCTGAACAAAGGGGGAGGACATGGATTCCAGTCTGATAGCTGGGAAACCAGCATAGGACCAATCCAGATGCCCTTAATGTGATGTTAGTTGAGAGGATTAGATAGTCTACGGGGCCTCTAGTAATGGATCGGTATTTATCTCTAGTATAGGAATGGACTTTGTGAGCCCATTCCCTATGGGTGGGGGGATACTTTCTCAGCCTAGACACACAGAGGAGGGCCCTGCTTCAATTGAATGACAGACTTTAAAGACTCCCCGTAGAAGGCTTCACCCTCCCTGAGGAGAAGAATGGGGATGGGATGGGGGTAGGTGAGGGGAACAGGAGAGGAAAAGAAGGTTCAGGAACTGGGATTGACATGTAAAACAAGCTTGTTTCTAATTTAAATTAAAACAAATTATATTAAAAAGAGAGAGAGGAGAAGAAGTGAACTGTCAGCTTGTTGCTTCAGTTATTCAGCCACAGACCTGTTTCCCTGTGATGGTGATGAACTCTTTTACCTCTGGAACTGTAGGTATACATAAACATACCCATATGATGCCTTGCTATTAGTGTTTTATCACAGCAATTGAAAAGTAAGTAATTCTTAGAAGAAGTAAGGACAGGGAGGGAGCTATTGCTGTGACAGACATGACCGTGCTTTTTTGTTCGTTTGTTTTGTTTTGTTGGGAAATACTGATGACTTTCGACTGGAAAAGCAGTTGAACATTATAACTGGAGATTGATGGGCCATAGCAGAAGTAGCTAGGAAGACCAATAGTGCTGAAAGCTACACAGGCTGTGGAGGCTCAGTTCAAGAGTTCAGAAGGGATCGATACTGGCAGCTGAGCTAGAGGTTGTTCCTGTGATATTTTGAACAAAAAAAAAAAAAAAAAAATGTGGGTACCTTTTGCCCATATCCGGAGAACTTGCCTGAAGCAAAATTCCAATTAAAAATCAAAAAGTTTTCTAATGAAGGAGATTTCAAACATAGCTTAATATTGACTTTGTCTTGTGGTTATTAGCAAGAGCAAGAAGTTATGGAGTTATGAAAGTGAAGACTGGGTTGCACTTGAGCTCCCAAAATGTTGGAGATGTCAGAGCCATAGGATATCTGCCAAGGAGAACTTCAGACAGGGAATGGGACCAGCCCAAGAGAGAGATGTATGTTGCAGGCAGCAAGGATGGAGGAGCAGAGCCATATAAGCCCTTTGACATTAAATCTGGAGCTAGAGAATTTGATGGTGGCTATGATGGATTCCAGTTTTACTTTGGCCCCATATTTTCTCACTGTCCTCACTCCTCCCCTTTGAAATTGCAATGTATATTCTACTCCCTAATATAATAGAGTATATAATTTGATTTTGATTTTATACAGGGTGCAGTTAAGAGATTGCCTTGAGTCTCAAGAGAGACTTTGGATTTTTAAACAGCCTTGAAACTGTAAAAGATTATGAAGAATTTTGAAGTCATACTAAATGCAGTTTGCACTATGACATAGTGTGGAATGTGGTTTGAGTGAGAATGTCTTCCATAG
The DNA here is from genome assembly GCF_943737965.1 of Phodopus roborovskii. Lineage (NCBI taxonomy): Eukaryota > Metazoa > Chordata > Mammalia > Rodentia > Cricetidae > Phodopus > Phodopus roborovskii. The sequence goes on from NW_026126485.1 coordinate 1,996,260, forward strand.
TCTTAGGTATTAGAATTCGTGATCCCCAGTTAGTGGAACTATTTGATGAGGTTTGTGAAACGTGGTCTTGCTTGAAGTGACAGTGAGGCCAACTTTGAGGTTTCAAAAGCCATAACCCATTCCTAGTTTGCTGTCAGCTTCTTGCTTATGGTTCAGTATATGAACTCTCAGCTGCTATGCTAGCTTCTCATGGTGCTAATGGGCTCTTATCCCTTTGGAAAAATAATCCCAAACAAACCCTTCCTTCCGTGAGTTGCCTTGGTCACGGTGTTTTATCATGGCATTAGAAAAGTAACAAATTCTGTTTTCTTTTGAGACACAAGCTGCATGCAAACTGACAGACCCAGGTAATTTCCCCTTGCTTTTGGACTTATTGTTAAATCTGCCAGTGGAGCCAGGATCTGAGGCAAGTGGTCAGAGGGAGCCTGAGTCCTATGCTCCCTTCTCTCACTTTCCTTGAGCACCTGGCACTCCTTCTATGAAAAAGACCCATGAAGAAACCGTTTGCCCCTTCTTAGAGTACTCATAGCTTGCTAGACTATGCTTTGGTTAATTCTATTTGAGGAACACCTTTAGTATGAGAAACTATTGTCTACTTGATTGTCAGTGAGAAGAGACAGGTATATAGAATGACTGTTCTATTTTGCATATTGTTTTTATTTTTTAAATTTTACTTTTACTTAGGCTTTTACCACTATAAAGAAACTTAATGAAATATCCTTATTTTTTTCAACTTAGTATCACAGTTGCATTCCTTCTGTCAGTCCTCTATGAAGAATTTTCCAGGCAAGATAAGAACTAGTTACGTGCATATTGTATGTTTTTTCAAATTCTTGTTGAAATGTTATGAAAATAAAGTTAGAGATGAAAGCTTCTATAGTACTGCAAGTCAGAAACATAGGCTGGAAGAATTTCTAATCACTTGATCTTGGACAGGGCTTGATATAGATAAACTGGATTTAAAAAGACATTAGGAAATGTCTAACCCTTGTTACTGGCTTATGTATGTATTTTCAAAATTTAGAGTCTTCCGCAATTAAATGATGGAACAAATCAGAAACAATTCTGATTTTGTTTAGGTTATTTTATCCAGACAAACTCTTTTGTCGTCACTTCTGCTTTGATTTCCACTTTGGACATACTGTTTGAGTTATACAACAGCCAGAAATAGTCCAAAGGCAAATACATTAGGTACTAACAATGATAAATGTACAAGAAAGCAAAACAGTGGCAAGAGCACATGGGGATTATAGTGAAAACTTTCATCTGAAGAGACATATAGAGTGTAAAATATCTCCAAATGAATTGTGTCCATAAATACAAATGTTTGGGCTGGGGAATCAGAACCCAATAGCCTAGTAGTGATTCCATACAGTTCATCTTTGAAGGCCACACCTTGTACAAATAAAGCAGCTTCCTGTTTCAGATCACAGAAGATTCCATCCATGTTCATATGATTCTTGCAGGGAACCAAATGATTAGTCATTGCCTGTACTGTAAACATTGGCAAGTTTCAATATGGAGAACACTGATCATTTGAGGATGAGGAAATAGGAGGGGGGAATCCCAATACAGCCAAGAGAAAAACGAAAGAATTAAATTAGTGTCAAGATATAGAAGATTTACTACAGGGAATATTTATCAATGAGCCATCTGTGTGTTCATTCTGAAAATGCTCACTGACATGTGTCAATGCAAAATATGCTCAAATTAAATCAGCAGAAGTGTGTGTGTGGGGGGGGGCAGTAATGATGGTATGGAAACCAGATGGTAAATACTGGGCAAGGATTAACTGGTGTAGTGAATGCTATTAGAAAGTCAAAATAAAATGAACCAAAACCAATAGGAAAAATAAAATATAAACAATTTTACTGAGCAATGGTGAGTGCAGGATCATTGTGAACTCCAGAAGCATCTCCCATTCCTGCAAAAGGAAGAAATGGGAGCCAATAAGTTCATAAGGCTCACCTCTCAGATCTACAATCTCACATTGACAGAGGCTCAAAACTCTTGTTTACTTTCTAAAGAAAATTGTACACTGGAACATTTAAAAATTATATTTGAATTAATTATTAGTGTAACTAAAATACTTCCAAATTATAAGGTTCTTATGAGGATAGGAAATAATCTTTTTTTTCAGATTAAAAAAACAAACAAAAATAAATGAAGATGTACATATAAAACCCAAAGAAAAAAAGGGATAAAGGGTAATGTATAAAGCAACATGATAGATGAAATAATACCCATTATAAGTTGGCAAAGTAAGCAGATTATATTCATATATGAATTAATGTAAGGATATATACATATTATAATAAATAGATATACATAAAATTTTAAAAGAGGAAAAAGAAGTGTTATGAGCTGTTATGAACCAGAAATATTTTGGGAGGCATGCTTGCAACACATCCAAGCTATCAAGGCAGCTATTTATTCTATAATCACAACCAAGTGAATGTTTTCCTTTTTTACCCATCGAATAGGCAGTCTCTTAAAAATCAAAATTTAATATTATTTTATTTTTATATGCCCTGTGTTTTGTTCCTCATAGATGAAGTATGTGGAATTATTTATGAGTGAGATATCCATTCTTATTCATGTATGGTGAACTGAAACCCAACTTTTATTGCCTTGACTAAACACAGGGTGGGTTCTAATAGTTCAAACCACCATTTTATAGTCTATCTTTTGATTATTGGTCTAGTGAATTGTTCAAGATCAAACTTTGCTCGGGTGGCTAAAACTAAGCTCACATTAGAACAAGTTCATAGTTACTTGCATCTATGATGTAATTGTCTCAGCAACAAGTCTTATGTAAGTCAAAATGTCAGTCATCATCAATATTATTACAGTGAGAAGTGAATTATGTGCTTAGTATCTCATCTACAATACCGTCTGTCCTTATTCCTGTCCTAACTTGACTCTTAAGCTGAATAGATTCTTACATGACCTGACTCTTACAATAGCTTACAGCAGTTGTTTCATGTATGTGTGGGAGTGTTTGTTACTATGTGTAACTGAATGCAATTATTCAGTTCTAATCAATATGTTTTGAAGTACATATCAGTAGCCTAAGTATATCTCTAAGCTGAACTATATAAAAACATTTCCATATGACTGAAATTTAAGGATCTTGAGAAGCCAAGTAATCATTGGCCTATTTGTTTGCAATGTCACTTCCATAATTAGACTTGATATTGTTGTTCTCAGCCCTAATATAATGCATTGGCATTCAGTGTATGTTACTGAGATGTATATGATTGTATTGAGATGTATAACACATTTGACTTAAGGAAACAGTAAATTACATCTATTTGCCAATAATATATTGAATAATTCACTATTTGCTACATATAACACTTTATAGTTTAGTTATAAAAAGCTATGGTTATTAGGAAAAAACATATGCACAAAGAGAAAGCAGAAAGTGCTCTCAGAAAGATTCTTATTAGTGACTATGAGAATTAAGAATGAGTTCATACCAGTAAGCTTAGCAGCATTCTACCCTCATCTCACCAATATTGGGTCCCTAACTGGTTCATGGATTAGATGGTTTCAGGCAACAAATTGTACATGTCCAGAAAGGACTAGAATATTATGGATTGTTTTTCACAACTGTTTTGTTTTCTTTGTTTGACTCAAATCACATTAGCATTTAGTAAAGAGATGAAGAAATTGGTTATAACAAGAATTGACTAAGCTAGTAATAGCTTTGAGGGTCATAAAGACAATAGGGGGCATGCATATAGTAACAATTAGATGGTAGATGGTACTTGAAATAAATCTACATAATATCTACATAATAACATGTTTATAAGAATGATGGCCTACATGCATAAGTGCTGAGAATATCTATACATATACAAATGTACATATATATGTATATATATATATATATATATATATATATATATATATACACACACATGTGTTTATACAGTACTGATAGAGAGGTGAGGAGATCAAAATGGCTGTTTATGTATGGACCCAGAGGGAAGTAACATCTTAAACTGATGGCCAAATAATCTAAACAAGGTAGTTATGTGAAGAAATGAAGGATGGGCATGCCTGGTAGAGGAAAATATGAGTGTAAAAGGCAAAGCCAATACATCATGATGTGCACAAATATTTGCCTCCTATCCTCCAGAACATTCCTCAATCTGGATACTCCTCTGATGATCACAACTGTGAAGTTATAATCAAAGCCTTGCAACTGTGCACTGGCAATTGTGGTCCTTAGAGCCACTAGGAACTATGTATATATCTGCAAAGAAGGTAGCCAAGAAAGTGAATGAATCCCTATAGATTTTGGGATGAAACTGAGAATGTTTTCAGAGACATTCAAATGTAGGCTGTGAACATCTTTTGTATGAAACAAAGTCCATCTTGGAGGTGAAGAGGCCTGCAAAGATTGATGTGGAGACAAAGCAGGGTGGAGTGAAGTTTGGAAGACTTAAAGCAGTTTAGATTACTAGAGCACAAACCAGCAAGAGAGAAATCTGCACTCATTTTTTATATAAAGGAACTGAATCAAGTCTAGATTTAGAAAGTATGCCTTGTGTAGTGTGGATAATGGAGCAGAGAGAAGGAAAGGTATCCAGGAGACAAGATAGGGCTGCTCAGCTGGATCTAAGGTAAGGAGCCCCAGGGCTAAGGATGGGGCCCCAGGAACACATGTCTGTCCTTTCCTTCAATGTCTAGTTATCACTCTCTAAGCTGGAATATGGTAAATCATGAAGTTAGCCTCTCTTGTATGGCACATTAAGCTTCTGATTAAAAGCAATCTGTTCAGATAGATCAGGAGGTGGAAGTCAGTGTTTCTGATCTAGATTTTCACATGTGATTCCTACCCTCCCTGTGACCTTTAGGTATGGATATATGGTCACTTCTGCAAGGAACCAATCCCTGACTACATTTTCCAAGCATGTTCTCCAAGTCCCTTTGATATACACACCACACCACACCCCCTCACATCACGGTAATAACACATACCTTTCGAGCCATTATTATTTAATTCCATCTATGAGCTATTCAAGACAGGAAATATATCTGACTTGTATTTTGTGGGTACCCAACATGTTCCATGGATCCTCATTGTTTAGAAATTCTTAAACATGAACTCAAGTGACGCTTCCAGTGCCCAGACGAAGGTTTTTACAGATTTATTTTATTTTAAATTTAAAATTGTTTTAAATTAAATAAATATGTACATGTGTATGAGTATGTGTCTGTGTGTATTTATGTACATGTTAATGTAGGTGCCCATAGAAGTCAGAGGAGCTAGAGCTAGAGGCACAGGGGGTTGTGATCCACTATAAGGATGCTTAGAAATGAACTCTCAGAGCCTCTGCAATAGCAGTATGCAATCTTAATTGCTCAGCCCTCTATCCAGTCTTTGGATGCAGTTTTCATTATCAGTTTGAAGGTGGCCCTTGAGCCTTGAAAAAACACTCATAGTTTCTGTCCACCAGGAGAAGCCTGTAGGGCAGGGTAAATCCCCCACCCTGCACTAACATACTCTGAATAACAGTGGCCAGTTTCTGCCCTGTACTCAGGAAACATTGATTATTTTGGCCCCTCAATAATAGAACTTTTCAACCATTAAAAACGTTAAACTTCATAAAGGAGAAGCTTTCTAATTCTCATTCTCAAGATCTATCTAAAGAGGAATTGCTAGAGTAATGAGGATGAATACTATAATGCTTAATAATAATCCAATAAAAATATAAATATGGCTGTCAGTCATTGTAATTATCTCTTGATCTGATGCTTCCGGAGAGGAAGGAGTGGATTATGCTCCATTTGGAAGCAAATTAACCCTTTCTGGCTCCTTATTGCGATAAAGCTATAATTTTCTAAGTGCAATGCTTGCAGCAAAGCAGGTCAATTATAATCGAACACAGGTAATTTACTTGCTGTAGGATTAGTGCTCTTAGTTCCTATTTATGAGGAGTCAGACATCAAATGGAGACTATCTCTGAGGTAACCACATCATGCTCAACGTTATTGGAGTAGAGTTGAGACTTGTTTGGGGTTCAGCATCACTTGTGAATGACAGCTTCTCCTCTAGGACTGACTCCATACTGTTTGCGTACTGATGACCTGGAACTCGTGTTGAGGTCAGTGGCACAGAGCTGACTGATGTGTTCTTTAATTCTGTGCTGTCTTGGAGAGAGCAGGGTACCATAGTGCTCAATGTCTGTAGACATAACCCAGCCTATGTCTTATCAGAGGCCAGCATAGCTATGCCATTGAGAACCAGTGCCATGACTCCACATGGTAGGAGGATGGCAGGGTTTAGGTGATAGGTCACTTGAAATGAATAGACATAAGAAAAGGATTTCTAATACCCATAGGTCTTAAAGCTAGTGTTTCTTGTTCCCATGATGGGACAAAGCTCTAACTAGGGTGTAAAAGGAGTTCTTAATTGTTTTAGATAATAAAAGGCCAAAGTCCACACTTAGCTGAACTGGAATCCAGATGCAGAAAGGGAGGACAAGACCAGGCTATAGAAACCCACAGAGACAGCTGAGCTGAACAAGAAGGAGCTTAATGGGTCCCCAGACTGATAGCTCGGAATCCAGCATTGGACTGACTCAGACCCCCTGAACATGGGTCTCAGTTAGAAGGCCTGGGCAGTCTAAGGGACCTCTGACAGTGGAAGCAGGATGCATGCCTGGTGTACAAAAGGACTTTGGGAGCACATTCCCTATGGAGGGATACTCCCCTAACCTAGTGGCAGGAAGAAGGGCCTAGTCTCTACTCCAAGTGACTTGACAGAGTTTGATTACTCCTCCTAGAAGGCATCACCCTACCTGTGGAGTGGGGAGGGTGGGATGGGAGGGTGGTTGGGAGACATGGGAGGGTGGGAGAGAGGGAAAGAGGGAGTGAGGGAGAGGGAACTGGGTTCGATATGTAAAATAAGAAAAATAAATAAATAAATAAAAATAAAGGTCAGACTCAGGTATAAGGGGAAATGCCGAGAGATCAGAGAGAAGGAGCAAGCCACAGCACACCTCACCTCCTAAGTGTTTCTGCAGAGAAGAAAGTGATTTCCTGTTTGTTCCTGCTTATCTCTTGTTACTGCCCAGCTATGTCACTTCCTGCCTGTCTGTGCAGACCTCCAGACCTCTATGGTCAGCTAATGGCAAGCTCCATTGTCTGACCCCGAGACAGGCTTTATTTGTGCAAGACAGATGTCACCACACTAGGGTTGAAGTGTGTTTGCCACATGAAAAATGGACAGAATTTATCAAAGCAGAACGTAAAATTACTGAAAAGCAACAGTAGGCTTTGCTGGGGACTACGTTGTATAGTTGTTCCCATTCTCTTGTCTTTTAAAAACAAATTTAAATTTTTTTCTTCTGTCATATAATACAGCCCAACCACAACTTCCCCTCCCTACACAATTCCTAGTCCCTGCCCTCTTAGAGTCCCCCACTTCCCCTTATCCCCCAGGAAAGAGCAGGGTTTCCTGGGAGACACACCCCTCACCCCACCTCAAGCCTCTTTCACTGACAGGAATCCCCCCAGATTACCAAGCCAACTACCATAACACACATGCAGAGGACCTGGCATAGACCCATGCAGGATCTGCCATTGCCACTCCAGTTTCTCTGAGCCCTCAGGAGCCCTGCCCAGTTGATCCGGTGAGCCTTGCTCTCCCAGTGTCCTTGACCCCTCTGGCTCTCTCAAGTCCTTAGCTAGGACAGCTATTTTCTTTTGCTTCTTACTAAGCAGTAAGGAAATCCAGGCTGCAGTATGCAGTGATAGCAAGCAATGCCACCGCAAGGCTTAAGTGTTACAGGGAGGCATATGCAGGTGACTTTGGGCACATGCACATGTGGGGACTTAACCCACTCCCTCTACTGTGGCTGGGCTTGCTTGCTGATAGCCCCTTGCCAATGTTTAAGAGGCAGGAGCTCCATGCTCCCACTGGCTGCATCTGTCCAGAACACACCCCAGCACTCCTGGCCTCCTCCTCCATGGAGCAAGCTGCCTGATAGGAGGGAGTTGAGAGTGGCCTCGCCTGCTATTGTCCTCTTCTGGCTGCCTCTGTTTTTTTTTTTGTTGTTGTTGTTGCTTGAGATCCTGTACTTCTGTCTTTTTCTTGTTAAAGACTCCTTAAGGTGTTCAAAAAGGAGAAAAGGACACAGATGGTAGGTGGGATAGCATGTCTGTGTTAAAGCAGATGGTAGTCTCTCCTTTGTTACTGAAAGTTTTCCTCCCAGGGCTCCTGACCAACTTGTAGCCCTGTCCTAGCTAAGGAATCTATTTCATTTTCTTATTTACACAGCCAGTATATTCTGTGGGAATGGTGATCACATTGCTGGGGACCATCAAGTGGCTCCTGAGAGTGCTTGGGGTTCCAGGTTGTTCTTCTCAATGTTCATAGTCATCATAGAGGGCAGAGTCTGTGAGAAAATTGGTTCAAATGAAGCAGGAGGAAGATGGATAGAAAGCATCCAAACTTAAGATGTCCTTGTGGGTTTCTTAGACTGTTCTTTCTGGGACCTACAAATGAGGCAGGGAACAGTCCCTTTCCTAGCTCTGGGTTCTGGAATCTGCCAACATCCTTAGGTGCCACACCTAGAGATGTGTGGTAAGATGATGGACACAAACATAAACATCAAGCTTTAGTTATTCTGTCTTTTATTGACCAAGTGTAAATGTCAGTGTGAATTGTTCCTGAAAGCAAGCAGATGGGAGTGAGTTCCTCCTCAGAGTGTATGCCAGTGGGAATAGAAGCTGCTCATTGTTTGTTGCCGTTCCCTATAGCAGATTGCTACAACTCAGTCCTTGCACCCAAGCTGGAATAAAATAGTTTCCAGTTTTCCTTGTAACTACATATGTTTCCTGGACCAAGAGAGGCAATCTTAGGTCTCAACTTGACTGCATTGTGCATCCTCAGAGTTGGTGGAGGACCGATTAAGAAGATCCCTGGCATAAGAATAATAGGAAAAAAAAGGGTGGATTATTAAATCTATTTTAATAAAAAAAACCCCAGCTATTAATCAAAGTGTTTTACATGGGTATTGATATTAGTTTATTGAGGTTATTTCTGTTATACTGTGTGCATGTTTCTATTCTTATTTGGATATTGTGTTTATGCAGCTCATTAAAAATATAATGTATAATTAAGAAATACAGATTAATAATTAGTTATCTATAATAATCAAACTTATATTCATGTTAAATATGTTTACAAGATCATAACAGATTTATTTAGATAGATAGACGGCCTTCAAATACCTCAAAGACCCACAGATTATGGCATTTAATATGTTTACTAACTAAGGCTTTTCATGACAGTGAGACAAATCTGCTCCTAGCAGCACTGATCTACTTCAATGAAGATATGGGCATCTAAGAATACCTTATGGAGTTTACTTACTTCATGGAAAAAATAGCTATTTGGACAAAAACAAAACAAAACAAAACAAAAACCCAAAAAACAAACAAACAAAAAAACAAAAACCCTACCCTTGCCTCAGTATACTGTCCAAACTAAACCAGGAAGATGCAAAATAAAGCCACTATCAGACTTTGCTGAGAACAGGTAGGACAGTCCATCAAAATTTCCTGCTTCAGAGGAAAGTCTGTCAGATATCCAGGCCTATAGGCCAAAGATGGATGCCCAAATGTTACAGAAGAACTTAGGCTGAGTGTCAATGCAGTCAGATGTCCCTGTTGTTAAGTAACATTTCATCCTTCTGGGGGTTTTGACAGAGTTGAAGACTAGATAGTCACAGTTAAAATTTTCCTTAGTTATAATAAAAGATAAATTATGTATAAAACTTTAGCATCACAAAGACAAAATAGATAAAATATTCTCTCTAATTTTGCCAAATACAAATGAACTAAATATTGTATCTGTAATTCTTCTTTAATTAATTTTTATCAAAATTAAAACCAATCTTATTTTACATACCAATGCCAGTTCCCTCTCCCTCCTGTCCTCCCATTCTCCCCACCAAACCCCATCCCACCCCACATCCACTCCTCAGGGAGGGGAGATTTCCCATGGGGGATCATCAAAGTCTGTTACATCATTTGGGACAGGACCTAGCCCTCTCCCATATATTCAGGCTAAAAGAGTATCCCTCCACAGGGAATGGGTTCCCAAAGCCCATTCATGCACTAGGAATAAATAATGGTTCCACTGTCAACAGTCCTATAGACTGCAAAAGCCCTGCAACTGGCACCCACTTTCAGGGGCCCTGATTCGGTCTTATGCAGGTTCCCTAGCTGTCAGTCTGAAGTCCATGAGCTCCCACTTGCTCAGGTCAGCTGTTTCTCCAGCATAGTCTTGACCTCCTCTCTACATTCCTCCCTCTCTAAAGCTAGATTCTAGGAGTTTGACTCAGTGCTTAACTATGAATCTCTGCTTCTGCTTCCATCAGCTACTGGGTGAAGTCTCTAGGAGGCATATAAGTTAGTCATCAATCTCATTATAGGGGAAGGGTATTTAAGGCAGCCTCTCCACTATTGCTTAGATTGTTTGCTGGGATCATCCTTGTGGATTCCTGGAGATTTCCCTAGTGCCAGATTCCTGTTTAAGCACCTAACTGCTCCCTCTATTAAGGTGGTATCTCTTTCCTTGCTCTTCTCTGTTCTTTCCCCTACTCAGCCTTCCTGATCCCTCATGTTCTCCTCCCCCCTTCTCCCTTCCTCTTTCTTCTACCTCTTTCCCCTCCCCCAGTGCTCCCAATTTACTCAGGAGATCTTGTCCCTTTCCCATTCTTGGAAAATCCATATATTCCTTCTTGTTTCCTAGCTTCTCTGGGGTTGTGGATTATAGGCTAGATATCCTTTGCTCTCTATATAATATCTACTTATTAGTGAGTACATACCATGTTTTTTTTTCTATATCTGGGTTACCTCACTCAGGATGGTTTCTTCTAGTTCCATCCACTTGCCTGGGAATTTCAAGTTATCATTGATTTTTTTTCCCCACTGAGTAGTACTCCATTGTATAAATGTACCACATTCTCTTTATCCATTCTTCATCTAGGTTGCTTTCGGGTTCTGGCTATTACAAATGATGCTGCCATCTCTTCCTCCAGTGGATGCTGGTGGGGCCTGTGATTCAGGGGGTCTCTTTTCCTCCAATTGGTGTAGGTGGGGCCTGTGGCTTAGGTGGTTGATCTTTCTCTCTTGGTGGGGGCAGTGATAAGACTCTGATGGTGGTATATGCAGTGCTAGATGGTTTGGGGCTGTCCCCAGGTTTCTGGGGATGCAGTGGGTGGGATGGGGTGATGTGGCCTAGTCAAGGGCCTATAAAGCAGGGGCTGTATTTGTAATTCTTACTTAATAACTGTTTTTGTTGTATGTAATTTTACTATGTGTAAGTCAAAACTTTCCTTTTTATTTAGACAAAACAGGGAAATGCTGTGGAGTAATCCTTCTGAACACTGTGAATATGTGTTGCTCTCACTGTTAATAAAAAGCTGATTGGCTGATAGCTAGGCAGGAGTTTGGGGGCAGAGAGCATGCTGGCAAGACGGGTGGAGTCAGAGGAGTTGCAAGCAAAACATAGAGATGAACAGGAGGTGCAAGATGAAAGAGAGGAAAAGCCACGAGGCAGAATGTAGATGAAAAGAAATGGGTTAATTTAAGTTGTTAAGATCTTGTTAGTAATAAGCCTGAGCTACCAACTGAGCCTTTATAAATAATATTACATTTCTGAGTTGTTATTTGGGAGTGTCTGCTGGCACAAGAATACTCTTCCTACAGACCTATCCTTTCAGAAAGAGTGGGCACAATTTACTTGACAAAGGGTCTAGAGACACCAGTGAGACAGAGGAGAAGTAAGAATGCTCAACTAAAGTCAGATTTCATTCCTTTCTTCACATTTCAGAGCTCCAGTTTCTCTGGTCTTGTGACTGAGGTCTTTTATTACTGTCACCTGGGTTCTTCATATCAGATACCTCATACTAATGGTTACATCATCAGTTCCCTTATACTGAAGTCTTTGACCTTAAACTGAGCCATGCCACTGACTTCTTCATTCTTTAGACTGTTGTCAGTACAATTTAAGACTTTCCATAAGACATGAGGTGATTTCTATAATAAGTACCTTCTCATTATCAAATATATTCTATCCTATCCCATCAATCTGCCCTTCTGTCCATCTACACACCTGTTTATATTCTGATGTCTTTGGTTTTCAGGAGAGCTCTGGTACAGAAACTGGGATGTTAGGTAGTTGGTTACTTCTTAGAATGCTTCTTAAAGGTCACGGACTCGTCTAGGGAAATTCATCCTCCTACCTCAGCATTCTTTTAAACTATAAGTAGGAAATAATAATGGGACTAACAGCTGTTTTGAGCCACAAAATGGTGTTTAGTTTGAAAATCTGAAAATCCATATGCTAGAATTGTTCTGGGAGATTAATCCACATGGTAGAGAAGGCTGGGGCCATAGGTCATTTGGCTAAAGATGGCACACCCCTAGAAACCACTAAAACAGCCTTTCCTGTGAATTTTGCACAAAAGTTACATATATAAATGTATGTCTTGTTTGAGTCATGGATTTAATATTTGCATTTTATCTATACTACATAAAATCTACTTTTTAAAAGCTTGGTTTCCAGTAGATGATTAATTAATACCCTATTGTGACATTGTATCTATCTGATGACAATCAAGCTGACCATTTGTCCCTGTTGGGGGTATTAGCTGTGATTGTTATGACACAGGGTGGTCCCTTGTTCCCCTGTTGGCCTTATTCATTGATCATAAACTAAGTATATTATATCATGCAAGCACTCCAATATTGCTAGAAAGAATAATAAATAAAGCAACATTTATAAAATTGAAGAGCTGCATTAACATATTTGACAGTGTTGATGAAAATTCCAGTAGAATCTTGATTTATAAAAAAAACAAGTAACCGAACTGGATTTGAAATATTTGGTATTTAGTCAATTGATATTGTGTCACCTGGGAGATGGGTCTTTGAACATGACTGTTGGGGTTATCTTTATTGTATTAACTAAGGTGGGAAGACCACTATGGGCAGCATCATTCCTTGGCTGGGATGCTGCCTGTATAATCAGAGAAAGGGAGCTGGGCAGAAGAAGCAAGCATTCATCACACACTTCATGATTGTGGTTACTATGTGCCTGTTCTTTCACACTTTTGATGTTTTGATTCTCCCACTATGATGGACTACAGCAATGTGAGCTAGAATAAACTCCTTTCTTCCCTAAGTACTATCATAGCACAGTGAAAAAATACCCTAAGGATCATATCAAACAGCGAGAATTTGAGGGACAGGCTGAGTACTCTGGACTCTGTATGACAACTGAGAATGATACTTTAAGAAAGTATAGTGAAGTCACTCCTAAAACAATGATGATGCAGAGTTGTCAGTGTAGAGCCTAGGATGCTCTGTGGTACTGTAAACGGCTCTCAGAAGAGGTCCTGTCCTTCAGTGTACAGATGTAATGGAAGCTCCTTGGAGGCAGAGGAGGGAAGCATACTTTTCCCTTCAGAACACAAAAGTAAAAGCCTTTTCTCCTCAGTCTCTCTCTCTCTCTCTCTCTCTCTCTCTCTCTCTCTCTCTCTGTAAGACGGTCTTCTGCAAATCACATGATACTAATGAGGTTGCAAGGAGAACAGGTGTAAGTCAAGGCAGGGCTCAATATAATTGTACTGCAAGGAGGTGTCAGTGTAGCTGAAGCAGCTCAGAAAACCAGATCAGAGATGGAAAGTAGGATTTAGAGCCATTGCTAGAGAGGAAAGGAAGTTCTCTGAGGCATTAATAACATGGGCCAGGATATGAAACTTGAATTGTAACAGTATGTCCTGTCAGGTAAGAGAGAGAAAGTGAGCATGGCTAGAGTGTCTGGATAAATGACAAGGATGTAATTATAGTTCTGGCCAGGAATGGGATGCAGATGAGGGAAATATACTTGGGAACTATGGAGGTTTCTGAGCCAGTGTGTAGTCTTCTGAGATGATTACTCTTATAATATTCCCTGGTGCACAGTAGAGACACAATTATGGGGATATTAGTTAGAAAATAAATGCAATGATTAGTTCCTGGGTTGGCAGTCAGCTTGGGATGAGTCTTTGGGTAGGCCAAGAAATTGACAACTCTTCATGGCAGTATCCCTCAGTTTGGTTTAACATTTAATTGGCAGGAAGAAAGGGGTAGAATTTTTATGAAACTTTTTATATGTTTTGAAGTTGAAAATATGGAATTTGTTAAATTTGTAATACCAAATACAAACACACTTAATGAAAATTAGACTGCTTTAAAATTAGTGCACAGATATTTTTATAAATAACATCACACCTAACATCCATTTGAAGTTTCATTTTTAACTATGGAGGGGCCAATGATTTTCGTATGAATTTAGAGAACATAACACATTCATAAAGAATGGTAGACAAAGAAAAGGAAGCAAAGAAACACATATTTTTGAAACATTAGCATGAAAGTGATCATTGCAACCATGCGATGTGTATAACCAGAGCAGAAAATCACAGGAAATGAGAATAAAGTGGTGCCTGCAAGTATACTAGCTAAGACCTCCATTGAGTTATGTGCAAGGGAAGCAGTGATTTAACTAGTAAAGGCAGTTGGAAAGACATGGTGATTACCTCAGGTGCTTGTATCCCTCAACTCTCTCTCTAATTATCATTTTCTGCTGGATACTGGCTTCAAGATGCTATCTATATCTCCAGGCTTTGTTTCTATATACCAGGCAGGGAGAAGGAATTAAAAGCAGAGGGGAGGGTTGCCCAAACTACAAACACTCAGTACACTTCAATAATTTAAATTTAAAATGATATTAAAATAAGTCTCATGATCCTAGTTGAGAACTGAAGGCAAGGACCTGAAAAGTCCTGGTACCCTGTCAAGACCTCTACCAAGCATCCTGAAGGCTCTGATCAGGATTTTCAGCTTATATGACTTCAGGTAGAATAGAGTTACATAACAGTCTCTGGATACGGGGAAGTCTGGGGAGGTGGATATTTTATTTATTTATCTATTATAATTTTATTTATGTGTATGAGTATTTTGCCTATATGTATGTCTGTGTACCAGTTATGTGTCTGATGCAAACAGAGATCAGAATAGGGTGTTGGATTCCCTGGAACTGGAGTTCCAGATGGTTTTGGGCCACCATGTAGGATCTGGGTATCAAACCAGGTCTTATGGAAGAGCAGCCAGTGCTTTTAAATAGTGAGCTATCACTCCAGCCCCAGTGTAGACAATTTTAAACAAACTCATTGAGTTATGGAGAAAACATGAAGGGAGGATACTAGGAAAGTAACCAGTAGGCTTTTTAAGAGGGTATAGACTGAGTTCAGGAGCAGAAGAAAGCCAAAGTTTTCTAATGAAAACTCACACTTTCTAGGTCTAGGTCTAGTCATCATTCTGAATACTGTGCAGATAATTACAGTATGCCTATCAGACCAATCACAAAATATAGATTATCATAAATACTCTGTACCTTAGCTATTATTACCCTTTTATGGAAGAACAAACTGAGGCTCATATTCATTAAGCACTTAACTCTGGGTTCCCTAACTCAATGCGACAGAAACAGAACCAGTGTCTGGTTGACTGTTATATGTGCTTGAATGCTGTATTCATGTCTGATATCAGAATGGTAAGAACAGATCTTGTGTAGATAACTATAACTATAGTGATTTTAAATTTATATGTGCAACAGAAATGTCATGTCCAGAGAGGACAGCATTGTTCCCTGTCTTGTAGCGTTTACATTCGTTCTGTCTCCTCTTTCTAATTGTTCCCTGAGCCTTGAGTAAGGATGGGAATGATATAAATGTCTCATTTATGGCTGAGCCCACACAGTTGCTTAGTCTCAGTAACAAGTCTCTGCATTAACTGATACTCCTGGAATAAGAAGCTCCTCTGACAAAGTTTGGGAGAAGCACAAATCTATAGATAACATTATAAATACTTACCAAGAGCATTAGGCTATGCTTATTTGTTACTTTTTTATTGCTGCAATAAAATATCATGACCAAGGCAACCATAGAAGGAAGGTTTTATTTGGGCTTATGGTTTCAAAGGGATAGGAGCCCAGAACCATCATGGCAGCAGACTGGTGCAGCCAGCTCAAAGCTCACATCTTGAACCGCAAGCACAAAACAGCAAGAGGGAAGAGGGAGGTATTTAGTTTTAGATAGATAGATGATAGACAGAAAGACAGACAGACAGATATATAGAGTACACTTGGAATGGCACCAGCCTTAGAAATGTTAAGGCTTCCTTCCAGTGATGTGCCTTCTTTAGCAAGGTTACATTTCCCGACCTCTACAAACATTAGAACATTAGTGTTCAAATCAGGAGCCTATAGGGGCCAATCAAATACAAAGTACCACACTACATGACAAAATTTCCACTGTTGGGAATAGAAAAAGTCTCATAGAGTTATTGGTTAAGAAAGTTGAATAGACCACAAAATATAGGCTATTTCTATTGCCTTTGGTTGTTTCTCATAACTTGAAGGTAAGATCCTATTGAGATAAGCACTATATGCAGACTATATGGAAGAATCAAGTTGGAAATGACATAAAATATTCCTCCCTGAGGACTGTAACATGAATGTTTTCTGACCTGGCATGTTCCCGCCATGCTAGAGCCCCAAATACGCACACAGATGCTCTATTATTTATAAAACTGTTGTCCAGAGACTTGAGCTTCTTATTGGCTAGCTCTGCCTTAATATTTAACCCATTTCTATTAATCCATGTATTGCCATGTGGTCTTATCTTGCTGGGGAATGCCAGACCTGCAAATCCTTTGCCTGCTACATGATGACTGCTTAGTGTCTCCACAGAGAAGAGAGTGATTTCCTGTTTGTCCCTGCTTATATTCTGATTCTGTCCCAGCTACATTATTTCCTGTTTGGCCAATCAGTGTTTTGTTCATTAACCAATAAGACAAACATACACAGAACAACATTTCCTATCAGAGGGCTAGCTTTCATTGTGTTTGATTGTACTATGCAAGGGCCAAGGGAGAACACCAATCTCTGCTTGTCTGTAATGCTAAGGAACCACAACAACACAAAGAATAGGATGCAATAATAGCAATTATATGTTGGGGGCAACCAATAGCTGTCTAATTAGATTTAAAACCTGTTCAATAAAAGAAAATTAATACCTGATACTGTAAACCTAACCAATCATGCATGACTAGTGAGGCCATAGATCTAAAAAGAGAACCTATTATTGCCACTTTTCTAAGCCAGTTATCATTCCTAACATCACTTTAGACACTTGTACCCACGGCTAAGTGTCACAGCGTGTCTCTCATTTCTCATCAAAGAAGCTTCTTTTGACAACAGATGGAGATGATCACAGAGATCTACAACTGGTCAGAATGCACAGAACACTGATCATGGGATGCCTACCCTGAATGAATCCATCTACCACACAATGACTACACATTAGTCCTAGGAAAATCATGGGAAGATTGTAAGAACCAGAGTATCAGGAAGTAAGCTGTGAGATAGGTCATTCATATATATATATATGTATATATACACATATATACATATATATGTATTGTGTTGTGTATATGTGTGTGTGTGTGTGTGTGTGTTGTGTGTGTGTGTTTGGATGAATTAAAATCTGAAGCAAAGACAGCATGAGATAACCCATTTCTTGGTGTCCTAGCTAACTGTATGCTTCAGACATTTCAGATGTAGTCATGTGAAGTATTTATTTTGTATTTGTAGCCCTCTTGCATTTGCCCAAGATTCATGAAACAACACAAATGGATAAGTTTTTAATCTCTGGGAATTTGTCTGGTAAATGAACTAAGATTTATAAGTATTGTTAATACAGAAAAACATACAAAATTACAAAAGGTATTTCATAGATGGTTCACATGTATTTATACCGAGGTGTGAACACACCCCACATTTTTTTGTTTTCAAATGCTGACATGCCCAGGCATAATGTCAGTTTTTTTTTCCTACTGACATGTCCAAGCATAACATCATTTTTGGCTCTCAAGCTACAATTTTATTGCTTCCTAAATACAGAAGTGGTACAAAATATTTCTGTCAAGCTATGCTCAGATTTTTAGTACTAAAATATGGGCTTAGTTAAGAATGGAAGTAATCAGTATTGGCTGGAGTGATAGGAGCGCCTTCACAGAAGCAGGGTGTAGACTTGGAGAGTGTTAAACCTGGACAGAACTGCAGAAGCAATGTAGTGGATCTGGCACTCATATGGACCAGGGAGATGAACTGACATGTCTAGGCAAAATTCTTAGAAACACAGAATCAAGGCTGCAGGCAGGCTCTGGCTCTCCCTACAGGCCTTGTGCTCTATGCAGAGTTGTCAGTCCCAAGATGGGTTGCCTTTCATCATCAGGGTATGGTTGCTCGTGCCCATCACCCTCCTGGTAAGATGAGTGATGGGAACACAATCTTGTTCTTGCTCACATGAACTCATATGATATAACGGTATGTGTTAGAGGTCCAAATGGATGTATTTGGAAAATTAGAAAGTAGGAATAAACAGTGCCAGGAGCTTGGGGTGGGGCTGAGGAGGCAAGAGTGCATGGATAGTCACTGTAGGCAGTGATACTTGGAAAGAGGAGCCCTGCCCTGGCTGGGAGCTGGGAATGGATCACAAAGGAAAGGTAGAGAGGCAGGACATACATGCCATAGCCTACATTTTGAATTTGTTTCTCAAAAGTCATGTGTTGTAAAATTAGTCCTCAGTGCAGTAATGTTGGGCCTGTTAAGAGAGGTTGGAACTTTAAGTGTTGATTGAGAGCTAGGTGTGATGAGGAGAGCCAGGTGGTGCATGCCTGTAATATAGCACTTGGAGGTTAATTGCCAAGAGTGTGAGGCTAACCAGGCCTATATAGCAAGTGTCTAGCCATCAAGGGCTACCTAGCCAGACTCCGAACAAACAAGTAGCCCAAGGTGTGAGTAAGTCATCAAGGTTCTTACTACATGAATGGAGTTAATGCCATTATTGTTAGATTGGGTTTGCTATCATAGGACTTCTTTAAGTTTCATCCTCACATTTGATGTCAGTCAGAGGCAGCTCTGATTGTCCCCTCTCAGAATCAGCTACAATGATGACCAGGGAAGAGGCTCTTTACTCTCATCTGGCTCCAAGGACCCAGAAACACCCTCTTTCAGTTGTCATGCTTGTCAAAACTGTAAAGAGACACAGGCTGTTTCCATCTCCGAGTGCCAACAAGGAGTGAAACTTTAAAACTAGAGATTGCAAAGCCAGACCTGGAGTGCAGAAGTGAGTGAGACAGGTAAGATAAGAGTAAAGCAACAGGAGGTGCCTGTCAGGAGTCACTGCTGTGACAAATAGGTGACAGTTCCTCTGGGGCTCCTCAAGCCTGTCTAGGTGTCTTGCCAGGATGTAAGGGGTGTGAGTTTTCTCACAAGATCCCATTCTCTAAAGATGAGAAACATGACTGATGATCTGTGGCATATCTTGTCTGAGGCTCTGGTCGTGGACTCTGTTGTTGTTTAAATTCCAGATAGCCCACTGAAGCTGTGTTGGTTTCATATGTTGAGGAG
Source organism: Phodopus roborovskii (assembly GCF_943737965.1). NCBI lineage: Eukaryota > Metazoa > Chordata > Mammalia > Rodentia > Cricetidae > Phodopus > Phodopus roborovskii. The sequence continues at coordinate 2,015,809 of NW_026126485.1, forward strand.
ACGGATGGGTCATAGTACAGGTCCAGAGGATTCCAGGCTGTTATGATGACATCCTGGGGAGGGGTGAACAAATATGTATTCACATCTTACTGAGCAATAAACTGAAGAACAAGTTCATCTGAGTGTAGCTGGATGAACCAATGTGTTTGCTACAGTTGCTTACAGGAACATAGGAGACTCAAGGGCAGCTCTGTAACTGAGCAGCCCACTCAGGCACATGTGGTGACTCATGAAAGCCGCATCCCTGGAACTCCCAGCCTAATTGGCAGTCAGCTCCATGAGACAGCCTCTCTCTTTCCAGCAACTGTTTACTGCTTTTGTAACCTGGGAAAAAGACCTTGCAAATATTGCAACTTTTTGAGGTCTCAGAGAGTCTTCAGTTTCCTTGGCCTCCTGAGTCATACATAGCTCTTCTCTCTCCAGGAGGAAGTGTTTAAACTGGGGTGAAATAACTGCAGAACTCCCTCTAAGCTAACAATCAGGGCAAAGACCCTGCCCCATCACCACACATCAGCAGGAGCATAATGGATCCACTCAAGTGACATGGAAGAGCCAATGTGACTGGGTGGATCATGGAGGCAGTCAAGGGCTACTTTATGGGGCCAACTAGACCATCAAGACAAGTATTCATCTTTCTATAGGAGACATGAAGCCTTTGCAGAGTGTCAGAGGATGACACTGATTTATGCTCTAAAAGCTCATTGGCTGTTATGCTAAGAAAGGGGTGGGGGAGGGAATAAGTCAGAAGAGCTATTCTGGGGGTTGTTCTAGGAATTCAAGTGGAAGACAGTAAGGCTTGCACTGACACAGACAAACAAGAAACAGTGTTCATTCACTCTGATTCCCTGAACAGATCATCTAGGTGATCTGTAGTTTACCTTGACATTAGATTCTCCACTGTAGAGTCTCTGAGAATACACATCAGTGATGTCTGACTTTTAAAAACACTTACCTGGGTTTCTGCCCCTGTGGATGACAATCTGATTTCAGAGCCTCAATTCTTTACAACCCCTTACCAATGATCTTAGAAAAGCCATTTACTCTTCCCAGAGCATCATTAGCCACTGGCCTGGATATAATTACAGAGACGAGGGAGAGGTCAGGAAAAGTAAAGAGAACAGAAAACTCACATGGCTTTTCTAACAGAGAGCCCATTTTTTTTTTTCTCATCACATTCCAAGGTGCTGAACAAACTAGATGCAAGACGTCAGAAACTATGTAACAGCAAATTATTGAGTTGGGAAGCAATAATTAGAAAGGAAATGAAGAAAATGGATGTTGGGGGCCTTAATGTGAAATATGACATTGATAAATCAAAGGAAGCCTTGAATTAGAGATGTGGATATTTCAACTGATTATCCAAGATAACTCACATCCCCCATTGACCTCGTCCATCTTGTTTTGCCTTTCTGAGGACAAAGAGTATCTTTGCAAACTGCCAAGTTCAAGATTTGGGAGAAAATCTCCAAAATGTTTGCTGACAGAAAGTGGAAAGAAAGGACTGGAGCCCCTGGAAAATAAGTTGCTTACTAAGTCATCCAGAGGCATATTGGCCTTTCTACTTGGGCTGGAGCAATCATAGGAAAGATAACAAGAGATGCTCAAGATGGATTTGATACCAAATCAAAACTAAACTGTAAGCCCCAGCTAAGGGGAGCTAGAGCCATGCACCTTCTTTCTCAAGCTCATCTG